>NC_057808.1:511839395-511853828 GCF_018294505.1 Triticum aestivum | reverse complement strand
CGGGGGGGGGGGGCAGCGGCCCCCTTAGGGTTTCCAACTAGGGGGGGGGCAGCGGCCCCTAGGGTTTCCAACCCTAGGTGCCTTGGGCCCTTGGGGGGCGCACCAGCCCACTAAGGGGCTGGTTCCCACCCAACTACAGCCCATTAGGTCCTTCGGGGCAGGTGGACCCCCGGAACCCCTTCGGTGGTCCCGGTACAATACCGATAAACCCCGAAACCTTTTCGGTGACTGAAACTGGACTTCCCATATATAAATCTTCACCTCCGGACCATTCCAAAACTCCTCGTGACGTCCGGGATCTCATCCGGGGCTCCGAAAAACATTCGGTAACCACGTACATCTATTCCCTATAACCCTAGCGTCATCGAACCTTAAGTGTGTAGACCCTACGGGTTCGGGAATCATGTAGACATGACCGAGACAACTCTCTAGCCAATAACCAACAGCGGGATCTGGATACCCATGTTGGCTCCCACATGTTCCACGATGATCTCATCGGATGAACCACGATGTCAAGGATTCAATCAATCCCGTATACGATTCCCTTTGTCTACCGATATAGCACTTGCCCGAGATTCGATCGTCGGTATACCGATACCTTGTTCAATCTCGTTACGGCAAGTCTCTTTACTTGTTCCGTAACACATCATCCCGTGACGAACCACTTAGTCACATTGAGCTCATTACGATGATGTCTTACCGAGTGGGCCCAGAGATACCTCTCCGTCATACGGAGTGACAAATCCCAGTCTCGATTTGTGCCAACCCAACAGATACTTTCGGGGATACCCGTAGTGTACCTTTATAGCCACCCAGTTACGTTGTGACGTTTGGCACACCCAAAGCATTCCTACGGTATCCGGGAGTTGCACAATCTCATGGTCTAAGGAAAAGATACTTGACATTAGAAAAGCTTTAGCAGACGAACTACACGATCTTGCCCTACGCTTAGGATTGGGTCTTGTCCATCACATCATTCTCCTAATGATGTGATCCCGTTATCAATGACATCCAATGTCCATGGTCAGGAAACCGCAACCATCTATTGATTAACGAGCTAGTCAACTAGAGGCTCACTAGGGAGATGTTGTGGTCTATGTATTCACACATGTATTACGATTTCCGGATAACACAATTATAGCATGAACAATAGACAATTATCATGAACAAGGAAATATAATAATAACCATTTTATTATTGCCTCTAGGGCATATTTCCAATAGTCTCCCACTTGCATTAGAGTCAATAACCTAGTTACTTTGTGATGAATCGAACACCCATAGAGTTCTGGTGTTGATCATGCTTTGCACGTGGAAGAGGTTTAGTCAACGGATCTGCGACATTCAGGTCCGTATGCACTTTACAAATCTCTATGTCTCCATCTTGAACATTTTCACGAATGGAGTTGAAGCGACACTTGATATGCCTGGTCTTCTTGTGAAACCTGGGCTCCTTGGCAAGGGCAATAGCTCCAGTGTTGTCATAGAAGAGAGTCATCGAGCCTCACGCATTGGGAATAACTCCTAGGTCGGTAATGAACTCCTTCATCCAGATTGCTTCATGTGCTGCCTCCGAGGCTGCCATGTACTCCGCTTCACATGTAGATCCCGCCACGATGCTTTGCTTGCAACTGCACCAGCCTACTGCCCCACCATTCAAAATATACACGTATCCGGTTTGTGACTTAGAGTCATCCAGATCTGTGTCGAAGCTAGCATCGACATAACCCTTTATGACGAGTTCTTTGTCACCTCCATAAACGAGAAACATATCCTTAGTCCTTTTCAGGTACTTCAGGATGTTCTTGACCGCTGTCCAGTGTTCCATGCCGGGATTACTTTGGTACCTTCCTACCAAACTTACGGCGAGGTTCACATCAGGTCTGGTACACAGCATGGCATACATAATAGACCCTATGGCCGAGGCATAGGGGATGACACTCATCTTTTCTCTATCTTCTGCCGTGGTCGGGCATTGAGCCGTGGTCAATCTCACACCTTGCAATACAGGCAAGAACCCCTTCTTGGACTGATCCATATTGAACTTCTTCAATATCTTATCAAGGTATGTGCTTTGTGAAAGACCTATGAGGCGTCTCGATCTATCTCTATAGATCTTGATGCCTAATATGTAAGCAGCTTCTCCAAGGTCCTTCATTGAAAAACACTTATTCAAGTAGGCCTTTATGCTTTCCAAGAATTCTATATCATTTCCCATCAATAGTATGTCATCCACATATAATATGAGAAATGCTAAAGAGCTCCCACTCACTTTCTTGTAAACACAGGCTTCTCCATAAGTCTGTGTAAACCCAAACGCTTTGATCATTTCATCAAAGCGAATGTTCCAACTCCGAGATGCCTGCACCAGCCCATAGATTGAGCGCTGGAGCTTGCACACCTTGTTAGCATTCTTAGGATCGACAAAACCTTCCGGCTGCATCATATACAGTTCTTCCTTAAGGAAGCCGTTAAGGAATGCCGTTTTGACGTCCATTTGCCATATCTCATAATCGTAGAATGCGGTAATTGCTAACATGATTCGGACAGACTTCAGCTTTGCTACGGGTGAGAAGGTCTCATCGTAGTCAACCCCTTGAACTTGTCGATAACCCTTAGCGACAAGTCGAGCTTTATAGATGGTAACATTTCCATCCGCGTCCGTCTTCCTCTTAAAGATCCATTTATTTTCTATCGCTCGCCGATCATCGGGCAAGTCTGTCAAAGTCCATACTTTGTTTTCATACATGGATCCTATCTCGGATTGCATGGCTTCAAGCCATTTGTTGGAATCTGGGCCCGCCATTGCTTTTCATAGTTTGAAGGTTCACCGTTGTCCAACAACATGATTTCCAGGACAGGGTTGCCGTACCACTCTGGTGCGGAACATGTCCTTGTGGACCTACGAAGTTCATTGATAACTTGATCATGATTTTCACCATTAACTTCCTCTCTAGTCGGTGCAGGCACCACAGAAACATTTTCTTGTGCTACGCTACTTTCTGGTTCGAGAGGGGTCATCTCATCAAGTTCCACTTTCCACCCACTTACTTCTTTCGAGAGAAACTCTTTCTCCAGAAAGGACCCATTCTTGGCAACGAAGATCTTGCCTTCGGATCTGAGGTAGAAGGTATACCCAATGGTTTCCTTAGGGTATCCCATGAAGACACATTTTTCCGACTTGGGTTCGAGCTTTTCAGGTTGAAGTTTCTTGACATAAGCATCGCATCCCCAGACTTTAAGAAACGACATCTAGGTTTCTTCCCAAACCATAATTCATACGGTGTCATCTCAACGGATTTCGACGGAGCCTATTTAAAGTGAATGCGGCAGTCTCTAAAGCATAACCCCAAAATGATAGCGATAGAACGGTAAGAGACATCATAGATCGCACCATATCCATTAGAGTGCGATTACGACGTTCGGACACACCATTACACTGACGTGTTCCAGGTGGCGTGAGTTGTGAAACAATTCCACATTTCCTTAAGTGTGTGCCAAATTCGTGACTCAAATATTCCCCTCCACGATCTGATCGTAAGAACTTTATTTTCTTGTCACGTTGATTTTCAACCTCACTCTGAAATTCCTTGAACTTTTGAAAGGTCTCAGACTTGTGTTTCATTAAGTAGACATACCCATATCTACTTAAGTCATCAGTGAGGGTGAGAACATAACGATGACTACCACGAGCCTCAACGCTCATTGGACCGCACACATCAGTATGTATGATTTCCAATAAGTTGGTTGCTCGCTCCATTGTTCCGGAGAACGGAGTCTTGGTCATTTTTCCCATGAGGCATGGTCCGCACGTGTCAAATAATTCATAATCAAGAGACTCCAAAAGTCCATCTGCATGGAGTTTCTTCATGCGTTTGGCACCAATGTGACCAAGGCGGCAGTGCCACAAGTATGTGGGACTATCATTATCAACCTTACATCTTTTGGCATTCACACTATGAATATGTGTAACATCACGTTCGAGATTAAATAAGAATAAACCATTGACCAGCGGGGCATGACCATAAAACATGTCTCTCATATAAATAGAACAACCATTATTCTCAGATTTAAATGAGTAGCCATCTCGCATTAAACGAGATCCAGATACAATGTTCATGCTCAAAGCTGGTACTAAATAACAATTATTGAGGTTTAAAACTAATCCCGTAGGTAAATGTAGAGGTAGCGTGCCGACGGCGATCACATCGACCTTGGAACCATTCCCGACGCACATCGTCACCTCGTCCTTCGCCAGTCACTGCTTATTCCACAGCTCCTGTTTTGAGTTACAAATATGAGCAACCGCACCGGTATCAAATACCCAGGAGCTACTACGAGCGCTGGTTAGGTACACATCAATAACATGTATATCACATATATCTTTGGTATTGCCGGCCTTCTTATCCGCTAAGTACTTGGGGCAGTTCCGCTTCCAGTGACCGTTTCCCTTGCAATAAAAGCACTCAGTCTCAGGCTTGGGTCCATTCTTTGTCTTCTTCCCGGCAGCTTGCTTACCGGGCACGGCAACTCCATTGCCGTCTTTCTTGAAGCTCTTTTTACCCTTGCCTTTCTTGAACTTAGTGGTCTTATTCACCATCAACACTTGATGTTCCTTTTTGATCTCCACCTCCGCTGATTTCAGCATCGAATAAACCTCAGGAATGGTTTTCTCCATCCCCTGCATATTGAAGTTCATCACAAAGCTCTTGTAGCTAGGTGGAAGCGATTGGAGGATTTTGTCAACGACCGCGTCATCCGGGAGATTAACTCCGAGCTGAGACAAGCGGTTGTGCAACCCAGACATTTTGAGTATGTGTTCGCTGACGGAACTATTCTCCTCCATCTTACAACTGTAGAACTTGTCGGAGACTTCATATCTCTCGACCCGGGCATGAGCTTGGAAAACCATTTTCAGCTCTTGGAACATCTCATATGCTTCGTGCTGCTCAAAACGCTTTTGGAGCCCCGGTTCTAAGCTGTAAAGCATGCCGCACTGAACCAGGGAGTAATCATCAACACGCGTTTGCCAGGCGTTCATAACATCTTGGTTTGCTGGGACGGGTGCTTCACCTAGCGGTGCTTCAAGGACATATGCTTTCTTGGCAGCTATGAGGATGATCCTCAAGTTCCGGACCCAGTCCGTATAGTTGCTACCATCGTCTTTCAGCTTGGTTTTCTCTAGGAACGCGTTGAAGTTGATGTTGACATTAGCGTGGGCCGTTTGATCTACAAGACATATTGTGAAGGTTTTAGACTAAGTTCATGATAATTAAGTTCATCTAATCAAATTATTAATGAACTCCCACTCAGACAGACATCCCTCTAGTCATCTAAGTGATATGATCCGAGTCAACTAGGCCATGTCCGATCATCACGTGAGACGGACTAGTCATCATCGGTGAACATCTTCATGTTGATCGTATCTGCTATACGACTCATGTTCGACCTTTCGGTCTCTTGTGTTCTGAGGCCATGTCTGTACATGCTAGGCTTACACCCGTTGTATGCGAATGTTAGAACCTATCACACCCGATCATCACGTGTTGCTTCGGAACAACGAACCTTCGCAATGGTGCACAGTTAGGGGGGACATTTTCTTGAAATTTTAGCTAGGGATCATCTTATTTATGCTACCGTCGTCCTAAGCAAATAAGATGTAAAACATGATAAACATCACATGCAATCAAATAGTGACATGATATGGCCAATATCATCTTGCTCCTTTTGATCTCCATCTTCGGGGCGCCATGATCATCATCGTCACCGGCATGACACCATGATCTCCATCATCATGATCTCCATCATCGTGTCTTCATGAAGTTGTCTCGCCAACTATTAATTCTACTACTATGGCTAACGTTTAGCAATAAAGTAAAGTAATTACATGGCGTTATTCAATGACACGCAGGTCATAGAATAAATAAAGACAACTCCTATGGCTCCTGCCGGTTGTCATACTCATCGACATGCAAGTCGTGATTCCTATTACAAGAACATGATCAATCTCATACATCACATATATTTCATTCATCACATCCTTTGGCCATATCACATCACACGGTACATGCTGCAAGAACAAGTTAGACGTCCTCTAATTGTTGTTGCAACTTTTTTACGTGGCTGCTATAGGTTTCTAGCAAGAACGTTTCTTACCTAAGCCAAAACCACAACGTGATATGCCAATTTCTATTTACCCTTCATAAGGACCCTTTTCATCAAATCTGATCCGACTAAAGTGGGAGAGACAGACACCCGCTAGCCACCTTATGCAACTAGTGCATGCCAGTCGGTGGAACCTGTCTCACGTAAGCGTACGTGTAAGGTCGGTCCGGGCCGCTTCATCCCACGATGCCGCCGAATTAAGATAAGACTAGTAACGGCAAGTAAATTGACAAAATCGACGCCCACAACAACTTGTGTTCTACTCGTGCATAGAAACTACGCATAGACCTAGCTCATGATGCCACTGTTGGGGATCGTTGCAGAAATTAAAATTTTCTACGCATCACCAAGATCAATCTATGGAGTTTACTAGAAACGAGAGGGGAGTGCATCTTCATACCTTTGAAGATCGCGATGCGGAAGCGTTGCAAGAACGCGGTCGGTGGAGTCGTACACGAAGCGATTCAGATCACGGCCGAATCCAATCTAAGCACCGAACAACGGTGCCTCCGCGTTCAACACACGTGCAGCCCGGTGACGTCTCCCGCGCCTTGATCCAGCAAGCGAGAGGGAGAGGTTGGGGAAGACTCCTTCCAGCGGCAGCACGACGGCGTGGTGGTGGTGGAGGAGCGTGGCACTCCAGCAGGGCTTTGCCAAGCTCTGCGGGAGACGAGGAGGGAGAGGGGTAGGGCTGCCCCAAGAGAGAGGGAGACTCGTGTCTCTGGCAGCCCCAAAACCCCCACTATATATAGGGGAAGGGGAGGGGGCGCCGGCCCCCATTGGCAAAGATAGAAAAGGTCAATATGAAGGAGGAGAAAGAAACAATAGTAACGTGGTCTCGGGCATCTAGCATTCTACCCACAATGTTTGGCCAACTTGATCTCAGCCTCGATATCCAACACGGTATTCTGATGTGCCGAAAAATCTGAGGAACCGCTATTAATGTGGGTATTTCTGTTTCCAGAGGGATCTGCGGCTCAAATTAAAGCCATGAAACAATTAGCTGGCAAATCAAAATTGGAACTAGCGCAATTCGCACAGTTACAAGCCTTTGCACAATTCGCCTCTGCTCTCGATAAAACAAGTCAGAATCAATTGGCAAGGGGTCGACGAGAGCTAGACTGACTGTTGGTCCAATGCTAGTGGAGGATTCAGACTTAGGACCCCCTGTGGCGGCTACTCATAAGAAGATGAAGGATTGAAAGAGGACTGATCACCCCTCTAATTTGTGATCTTTTAATAGAAAGAAAAAGCCTTCTCTCCTTCTTTTTCCATGGGTTCAGGAATGCCATGCCAATAACAGATAGAGCAGCTAATGGTCAAGGCATTGCATTCGTTAAACGGTAGCTTGCACGCCCTTCCTGCCTGCTTCAATTGATGTGAATGATCGTGTCGGTTCAATACATAATGACCGTGGCCAACTTTGGTTGGTTAATCCGATCAGTTCATCGATGGTCAGCAAGTATGATGGTTTTAATGATGATCCTGCATGTATTTCGTGTGTATCTCACAGGGGGATCTTCTGCGGTATTATTTCTTTCACTCTTGCTCGAGCCGGATGATGATAAATTCTCATGTCCGGTTCCTTTGGGGGATGGATCCTAAAGAGTTCACCTGATTTCTGAGGCCTTATTTAGCTTGGGTACCCCTTTAAATTGAATTTCTATTTTCAAAAATGGGGTTTACCAAATTTTTAATGACTCCGAGGTTCAACCCAATCCATCTTTTCTTTCTTTTTCCTTCCGATACTCCGGCCAAAGAAGGTGATAGCCCTGTTCATTCGTTCCCATGGTTCGATCCTTCCCAGTAAAACGCGGCGTGTTCGAATGATGATCGCTTTTACGCGAGAAAGGGGGACCATTTTTTCTGTCATATTTTTTTCTCCTACTTTTCTATTTTTATTTTAAAAATAGGTAGGGCGAGATAGAATTCGAGCACTATAGGCGGGGTGATTACCATATATAACATAAGACTTCTCCCCCAATTCTGTTTATTCCCAGAATTGAATTTTTTTAAGATTACTTCCGGATTTAGGTGTTTTTCTAGTGAGTCCTGGTAAAGCTCTCGGAAAAGGCGAAACAAGTTGTGTTGACTCAGGCTCAGAATACGTTCTTGCACCACTCCTTTCAAACACACATACCCTTTCTTCTCACATTCCATCTAGAGGGGGGGGGGGCGGCGGCCCCTCGGGGGGGTAGCGGCCCCCTTAGGGTTTCCAACTAGGGGGGGGGGCCCTAGGGTTTCCAACCCTAGGTGCCTTGGGCCCTTGGGGGGCGCACCAGCCCACTAAGGGGCTGGTTCCCACCCAACTACAGCCCATTAGGTCCTTCGGGGCAGATGGACCCCCAGAACCCCTTCGGTGGTCCCGGTACAATACCGATAAACCCCGAAACCTTTCCGGTGACTGAAACTGGACTTCCCATATATAAATCTTCACCTCCGGACCATTCCGGAACTCCTCATGACGTCCGGGATCTCATCCGGGACTCTGAACAACATTCGGTAACCACGTACATCTGTTCCCTATAACCCTAGCGTCATCGAACCTTAAGTGTGTAGACCCTACGGGTTCGGGAATCATGCAGACATGACCGAGACAACTCTCTAGCCAATAACCAACAGCGGGATCTGGATACCCATGTTGGCTCCCACATGTTCCATGATGATCTCATCAGATGAACCACGATGTCAAGGATTCAATCAATCCCGTATATGATTCCCTTTGTCTACTGATATAGCACTTGCCCGAGATTCGATCGTCGGTATACCGATACCTTGTTCAATCTCGTTACGGCAAGTCTCTTTACTCGTTCTGTAACACAACATCCCGTGACCAACCCCTTAGTCACATTGAGCTCATTACGATGATGTCTTACCGAGTGGGCCCAGAGATACCTCTCCGTCATACGGAGTGACAAATCCCAGTCTCGATTCGTGCCAACCCAACAGATACTTTCGGGGATACCCGTAGTGTACCTTTATAGCCACCCAGTTACGTTGTGACGTTTGGCACACCCAAAGCATTCCTACGGTATCCGGGAGTTGCACAATCTCATGGTCCAAGGAAAAGATACTTGACATTAGAAAAGCTTTAGCAGACGAACTACACGATCTTGCGCTACGCTTAGGATTGGGTCTTGTCCATCACATCATTCTCCTAATGATGTCATCCCTTTATCAATGACATCCAATGTCCATGGTCAGGAAACCGTAACCATCTATTGATCAACGAGCTAGTCAACTAGAGGCTCACTAGGGACATGTTGTGGTCTATGTATTCACACATGTATTACGATTTTCGGATAACACAATTATAGCATGAACAATAGACAATTATCATGAACAAGGAAATATAATAATAACCATTTTATTATTGCCTCTAGGGCATATTTCCAACAATATTCTACGAAGATATTTATCGGTCAAACCGCATAACAATATACGTTGTTCCCTTTGTCATCGGTATGTTACTTGCCGGAGATTCGATCATCGGTATCATCATACCTAGTTCAATCTCATTACTGGCAAGTCTCTTTACTCGTTCCGTAATACTTCATCCTGCAACTAACTCATTAGTCACAATGCTTGCAAGGCTTATAGTGATGAGTATTACCGAGAGGGCCCAGAGATACCTCTCCGAAACACGGAGTGACAAATCCTAATCTCGATCTATGCCAACCCAACAAACACCTTCGGAGACACCTATAGAGCACCTTTATAATTACCCATTTACGTTGTGACGTTTGGTAGCACACAAAGTTTTCCTTTGGTATTCGGGAGTTGCATAATCTCATAGTCTGAGGAACATGTATAAGTCATGAAGAGAGCAGTAGCAATGAAACTGTAATGGTCATAATGCTAAGCTAATAGATGGGTCATGTCCATCACATCGTTCTACTAATGATGTGATCCCGTTCATCAAATGACAACACATGTCTATGGTTAGGAAACATAACCATCTTTGATTAACGAGCTAGTCAAGTGGAGGCATACTAGGGACACTATGTTTTGTCTATGTATTCACACATGTACTAAGTTTCCGGTTAATACAATTCTAGCATGAATAATAAACATTTATCATGAAATAAGGAAATAAATAATAACTTTATTATTGCCTCTAGGGCATTTCCTTCAGTCTCCCACTTGCACTAGAGTCAATAATCTAGTTCACATCGCCATGTGATTTAACATCAATAGTTCACATCTGTATGTGATTAACACCGATAGTTCACATCGCCATGTGAACAACAACCAAAGGGTTTACTAGAGTTAATAATCTAGTTCACATTGCTATGTGATTAACTCCCAAAGATTACTAAGGTGTGATCATGTTTTGCTTATGAGAGAAGTTTAGTCAACGGGTCTGTTATGTATTTTGCAAATATTCTATGTCTACAATGCTCTGTATGGAGCTACTCTAGCTAATTGCTCCTACTTTCAATATGTATCCAGATTGAGACTTAGAGTCATCTGGATCGGTGTAAAAGCTTGCATCGACGTAACTCTTTACGACGAACTCTTTATCACCCCCATCACCGAGAAACATTTCCTTAGTCCTCACTAAGGATAATTTTGACCGCTGTCAGTGATCTACTCTTAGATCACTATTGTACCCCCTTGCCAAACTCATGGCAAGGTACACAATAGGTCTGGTACACAGCACAACATACTTTATAGAACCTATGACTGTGGCATAGGGAATGACTTTCATTCTCTTTCTATTTTCTGCAGTGGTCGGGCTTTGAGTCTTACTCAACTTTACACCTTGTAATATAGACAAGAACTCCTTCTTTGACTGATCCATTTTGAACTCTTTCAAAAACTTGTCAATGTATTTACTCATTGAAATCTTATCAGGCGTCTTGATCTATCTCTATAGATCTTGATGCCCAATATGTAAGCAGCTTCACTGAGGTCTTTCATTAAAAAACTCTTATTCAAGTATCCCTCTATGCTATCCAGAAACTCTATATCATTTCCAATCAACATTATGTCATCCACATATAATATTAGAAATGCTACAGAGCTCCCATTCACTTTCTTGTAAATACAGGCTTCTCCAAAAGTTTGTATAAAACCATATGCTTTGATCACACTATCAAAGCGTTTATTCCAACTCCGAGAGGCTTGCACCAGTCCATAAATGGATCGCTGGAGCTTGCACACTTTGTTAGCACCCTTTGGATCGACAAAACCTTCTGGTTGCATCATATACAACTCTTCTTCCAGAAATCCATTCAGGAATGCAGTTTTTACATCCATCTGCCAAATTTCATAATCATAAAATGCAGCAATTGCTAACATGATTCGGACAGACTTAAGCATCGCTACGGGTGAGAAAGTCTCATCGTAGTCAACACCTTGAACTTGTCGGAAACCTTTTGTGACAAGTCGAGCTTTGTAGATAGTAACACTACAATCAGCGTCCGTCTTCCTCTTGAAAATCCATTTCTATGGCTTGCCGATCATCGGGCAAGTCCACCAAAGTCCACACTTTGTTTTCATACATGGATCCCATCTCAGATTTCATGGCCTCAAGCCATTTCGCGGAATCTGGGCTCATCATCGCTTCCTCATAGTCCGTAGGTTCATCATGGTCTAGTAACATGACTTCCAGAATAGGATTATCGTACCACTCTGGTGCGGATCGTACTCTGGTTGACCTATGAGGTTCGGTAGTAACTTGATCTGAAGTTTCATGATCATCATCATTAGCTTCCTCACTAATTGGTGTAGGAATCACTGGAACTGATTTCTGTGATGAACTACTTTCCAATTCGGGAGAAGGTACAATTACCTCATCAAGTTCTACTTTCCTCCCACTCACATCTTTCGAGAGAAACTCCTTCTCTAGAAAGGATCCATTTTAGTAACAAAGATTTTTGCCTTCGGATCTGTGATACAAGGTGTATCCGACAATTTCCTTTGGGTATCCTATGAAGACACACTTCTCCGATTTGGGTTTGAGCTTATCAGGTTGAAGCTTTTTCACATAAGCATCGCAGCCCCAAACTTTAAGAAACGACAACTTTGGTTTCTTGCCAAACCACAGTTCATAAGGCATCGTCTCAACGGATTTTGATGGTGCCCTGTTAAACGTGAATGCAGTTATCTCTAATGCATAACCCCAAAACGACAGTGGTAAATCGGTAATAGACATCATAGATCGTACCATATCCAATAAAGTGCGGTTACGATGTTCGGACACACCTTATGATGTGGTGTTCCAGGTGGCGAGAGCTGTGAAACTATTCCACATTGTTTTAAATGAAGGCCAATGTAGCGACCAGACCTCAAACGGTCAAGTCTCTGTGCATCAGTGTCATCCCTGGATCGGTAATGCTGACATGCACAGTACTCGAGGATTTATAACAGAGTTTCAATCACACACTTATTACATCGAATGTCTCAAAAGAGAACTTATTACAGTAATATGGCTTAAGGCCATCTAAATAAGATAACATCAGAAGGCTTGGAAGAAAAAGCGAGTCCATCAACTCCAACGGCATAGCTGAGTGAACGACATCGACCTAGCGAACCTTACTCGTCGTCGGAAAAGTCTGTAACATGATATGTTGCAGCCCGAAACGGGTCATCACATGGAATATGCTGGCAATGTAACACAAAAGAGTAATGAACAGAATAAATGCTATCACTACATGCATATATGGCTGGTGGAAAGCTCTATGGTTAATGTTTTGCATAAAGCCAATTTTCCCCTACAACAAAGGAATAAAATTTTATTTAACTATCATGGTGGTTGTTAAACACTGAGAAGGTTCCTCCAACTCAATCCCAATTAAACAGTATCAATTACCCAACAAATTAATTTAGAGTGATGAGATCAACATGATAATCCAAGAACCAGATACTCAAGATGTCCATAACCGGTGACACGGCTAACCATGATTAGTTTGTACACTCTGCAGAGGTTTGCGCACTTTTCCCCACAAGACCCGATCTCCTCCGTTAGATTTCTCGCACTACATGGTGTTTGAGAAATGGATGACCGAGACACAGCCTTTCAAAAAATTAACTCTTTACTCTGGATGGACAGTTACACCTACTTTCCCCTACATCTGCTAGCCCACCACTGAAAGAGGTCATGCAACCTACTCAACTATGCTAGAGCCCATAATAGCTTGTGGCTGCACACGGAAGTTTCTAGCATGAATAATCTTATGATCCCTTTGAGCCTGGGTGGCGAACCGTAGGATGATCACACGGGTACTCCGGGATATCGTAGGACAACAATGGATTCTCCAGGTGCCCGCAACCAATCCACCCAGATGTGTATTTAAGTAGCCACCTTAAGTTAACCATTAATTAACAATTCTCACAACTGTCATGGATACACTCAACCAATCCACGTCTACGAGCATAGCATAGCAACCTAAGCATAACGTAGAAGTAACTCCCAAAGGTTTGATAATAAAAGGCAATAGGTTCTACCTCATCATCTACTTCCCAAACCCACATGTTATTCAGATCCTAACCATGCAATGTTTGAGGATTGGAACTAATGCATAAAAACTGGGTAATAAAGGAATATGATCAAAGTGTTACTTGCCTTGCTGATGATCTGCAAAACCTAGAGACTCGTAGTAGCACGCTTCGCACTCCGGAAATTCTATCGCAAACAAACAATAGTATACATAAGCACTCCAGCAAAGATGCACGGGTAAAACTCAAATAAGATCCAAACAGAAAGTTCAACTGAAGAGCTTCGACTTGCAAAAAGAATCAACTCAAACGGAGCAACGAAACTCAAGATACAAACGAAACAAGATCGTTTACTAATCTGGACTAAAGTCAAACTTTACAGTACCAAAATCATGTTCAAGTTGGTTAAACAGAAAGAGGGCTTCGAGGCGAAGATTTAGGCGCTGGTTTCATCTAATTTGGATAAACGAGTAAAAAGATATACTCAATTGAAGATCAGGGCAGAAATCACGATTGAAAATAATCGCAGATAAACCCTGGAAAAAAACAGAACGAACAGACTAACGAACGAACGTTCGCTGTCTGAACCTAACAGACGAACAACGTTCGTTAAAACAAACGAACGGACGAACGTCCGCTAAATAACTAAACCGACGAAAAACCGAACCGATCTATGTAAAAACAGATCTAGGGTTTAAAAAAAACCGGCGGTTTTTACCTAAACTAAGAAAAAGACTGGGACGACTCCGGCGGCTCCGGCGGAACTCCGGCGAGGCGGGGTGCGGGCGTCGGCGGCTCCGGGGTGACGGCGGGCGGCGCGGGCAGC
>NC_057808.1:511700733-511838898 GCF_018294505.1 Triticum aestivum | reverse complement strand
GCGGCGTTGGTGGTGTTGCGGGAGGGCAAGGGGCGGCGGCGGCGGTACTTATAGGAGGCCGGGGGTGGTGGCTTGGGGAGGGGGTCGAACAGAGGGAGTCCGAGGCGGCGACGGCTTCGCTGGTGGCGTTGTGTGGCGGCGGGACTCCGCCTGGGGTCGGGGTCGACCGGGGTGGCGGCTTGGGCCGCGGCCCACTTGGGCGTGCGCGTGCGAGGCGTGGGGAGGCGGCGGCTGGCCCGTTGGCCGAGTCGGGCGACGCACGTCTTTTTTTAAAATTCCGCCGAAAGAAATAAAAATCCTAAGAAATATAAAAAATTCTAAAAATGCCAAAAACAATTTTCACCGTCTAAATAAAATATTTAGAACAAAGTGAACATTTTTCTGGCCAAAAAATGCAATTTTGAAAAATGCATATTTTTCTAATTCAAATAAAATAGCAATAAAATCCAAATAAAATAAATATTTGATTTTAACATTTTTCCTCCAATATTTCTTTTATTTTGGAGAAGTCATTTTATCCCCTCTTTTTTTTAATATTGGAAATATTCGGAGAGAAAATGATTAAAACCAAAATGATCCTCTTTTCGAATTTGAGAAAATTCAAATATGAAAATAAACGAAATCCCCAACTCTCTCCGTGGGTCCTTGAGTTGCTTAGAATTTCTAGGATCAAACCAAAAGCAAATAAAATATGATATGCATATGATGACCTATGTATAACATTCCAAATTGAAAATTTGGGATGTTACAAACCTACCCCCCTTAAGATGAATCTCGCCCTCGAGATTCGGGTTGGCTAGAAAATAGGTGTGGGTGGTCCTTCCGTAGATCTTCCTCTCGTTCCCAGGTGGCTTCATCCTCGGTATGGTGGCTCCACTAAACTTTGCAAAACTTGATAACCTTGCTGCGTGTGACTCGGCTGGAAAACTCGAGAATCTTCACTGGTTTCTCCTCGTAGGTTAAATCACTATCCAGCTGAATCACTTCCAGTGGCACTGTATCTCTCAGACAAATATCGGCCATCTCTGCGTGGCACTTCTTTAACTGGGAAACGTGAAACACGTCGTGAACTCCTGACAATCCTTCTGGCAATTCCAACTTGTAAGCAACTTCTCCCATACGTTCCAAAACTTTGTATGGTACGTCCCACAAAACGTGGTGCTAGCTTTCCCTTAACTCCAAAACACTTAACTCCTCGAAGGGGTGACACACGAAGTTATACTCTGTCTCCGACTTTGTAAACTGTCTCCTTGCGTTTAGAATCCGCCTAACTCTTCTACCTGGACTGGGCTACCTTGAGTCTGTCGCGAATCAACTTGACCTTCTCTTCAGACTCCTTAATCAAATCTGGTCCAGACAACTGACGGTCTCCAACTTCATCCCACAATAACAATGTCCTGCACCTTCTTCTGTACAAAGCTTCGAAAGGGGCCATCTTCAAACTGGCTTGATAATTGTTGTTATAAGAGAACTCTGCATACGGCAAGTTGTCGTCCCAACTAGATCCATAATCTAGCGCACAAGCTCTCAACATGTCCTCCAGAATCTGATTGACTCTCTCGGTCTGTCCATCTGTCTGTGGATGAAAGGCTATACTGAACTCTAGCCTAGTACCCAAAGTCTCATGCAACTGATTCCAAAACTTTGAGGTAAACTGGGTTCCTCTATCTGATACAATGGTCCTCGGAACTCCATGCAGCCATACGATCCTGGTCATGTATATCTTTGCCAACTTAGCGCTTGTATAAGTGGTCTTCACTGGGATGAAATGAGCTACTTTCGTCAATCGATCGACCACAACCCATATAGAGTTATAGCCTGAATGAGTCCTGGGCAATCCAGTGATAAAATCCATGCCAAGCTTGTCCCACTTCCATTCGGGTATAGGCAATGGCTGTAGCAATCCTGCTGGCTTCTGATGCTCTGCCTTAACTCTCTAACATACATCACATACTGCTACATACTCGGCAATATCCTTCTTCATTCCTGTCCACCAGAAACTTTCCTTCAAATCCAGATACATCTTAGTGTTTCCTGGGTGAATCGAATATGGCGAATCATGTGCCTCCTGCAGAATCAACTTCCTGATCTCGGGGTCATTAGGCACATATACGCGATCCTCAAACCATAAAGTATCGTGCTCATCCTCACGAAATCCTTTAGCCTTTCCTTTACTCATCCTTTCCTTTATCTCTCCAATCTCCTTGTCAGTCTTCTGGGCTTCTCTGATCTTACCCATCAAAGTGGACTGAATTTTCAATGCAACTACATAACCTCTCGGAACTATTTCCAAACATAGATCGTGAAGATCCTCTGCTAACTCCTTGGGTAATCCTCCGGTCATGAGCGTATTAACATAACTCTTGAGACTCAACGCATCGGCTACTACATTAGCCTTTCCGGGATGATAGTGCAATTTCATATCATAATCCTTAATGAGCTCCAACCATCTCCTCTGCCTGAGATTCAACTCCTTCTGTGTGAAGATATATTTCAAACTCTTATGATCCCTGTATACCTCACAGTGGTTTCCGATGAGAAAATGTCTCCATGTCTTCAGCGCATGCACTACGACTACTAACTCTAAATCATGAGTAGCATAATTCAGCTCATGGGGTTTAAGTTGTCATGAGGCATACGAAACAACTCTTCCCTCCTGCATAAGCACTGCTCCAAGTCCTTGACAAGAAGCGTCACAATACACTTGATAATCCTTTTGTTGTTCTGGAAGAATCAGCACTGGGGCTGTAACCAAACGTTTCTTCAAATCCTGAAAACTGGCTTCACACTCCTCGGTCCATTTGAACTTGGTGTCCTTCTTCAACAACTCTGTCATGGGCTTTGCAATCTTGGAGAAATTCTCAATGAACCTCCGATAATAACCTGCGAGTCCGAGAAAACTCCTGATCTCTCCAACTGATGTGGTGCCACCCATTTAGTCACAGAAACAACCTTGGTGGGGTCTACTGCTATTCCTTCTCCGGATATTACATGTCCAAGAAAGCCAACTTCCTTCAACCAAAACTCGCACTTGCTGAACTTGGCATATAACTGGTGTTCCCTGAGCTTCTCAAGAACCAAATGCAAATGCTCCTTATGCTCCTCTTCATTCTCCGAGTAGACCAATATATCATCAATGAACACCACGACGAACTTATCCAAAAACTCCATAAACACTTTGTTCATCATGTTCATAAAATAGGCAGGCGCGTTAGTCAGACCAAATGACATAACAGTATACTCGTATAGCCCGTACCTTGTGGTAAAACTGTCTTAGGTATATCCTGCTCTCGAATCTTCAGCTGATGGTATCCTGATCGCAGATTGATCTAGGAAAATACTTTAGCTCCTTGCAACTGGTCAAACAAATCATTGATCATCGGCAGTGGGTACTTGTTCTTGATCGTCACTTCATTCAACGCACGATAATCAACAACCATCCTTAATGATCCATCCTTCTTCTCCACTAGAAGTACTGGGGCTCCCCAAGGTGACGAACTTGGTCGAATGTAACCCTTATCCAGTAACTCCTTAATCTGTTTCTTAATTTCCTCCAAATCCTATGCGGGCATCCGATACGGTCTCTTTGATATTGGCCCGGTGCCTGGCAAAAGTTCAATCAAAAACTCAATGTCTCTATCCGGTGGCATGCCTGGCAACTCCTCTGGAAATACATCGGAGTAATCCTTCACCACTGGTACTTCCTCCTGTACAACTCTTGATAAGGAATTCACTTGAGTCCTCTTCGGCACATGCCGGGATACATACTTGATCCTTCTTCCTTCTGGGGTGGTGAGCATAATTGACTTACTGGCGCAATCGATGTTTCCTCCATACATCGATAACCAATCCATACCCAAAATCACATCCAACCCTTGTGACTCTAGAATTATCAGATTTGAGGGGAAAACATGCCTACCTATGGTCAATGGCATATGAAAACAGCCTTGGCTTGCCATGTGCTCCGCTCCTAGCGAGCTTACTAACATAGGTGTCCTAAGAACTTTGGTGGGCAACTTATACTTATCCACAAATCGCCTTGATATGTATGAATGCGATGCACCAGTATCAAAAAGAATGATTGCAGTAAATGACTTAACAAAAAGCTTACCTATAACTGCATCTGGCTGCTCTTCAACCTCCTCCACGCTAACGTGGTTCACTTGTCCCCTATTGAAAGGGTTGGGCTTCTTCCCAGAGCTTCCATTGCCATTTCCATTCTTTGCTTCAGAACACTCGGTGGCATAATGTCAATTCTTCCCGCACTTGAAACAAGTAATGTGACTTAGATCCTTCTTGGCGGGCGTTGCTGGGTTGGAACGGTTCTGGCTGCTGCTTCCTCCATTCCCATTCCCATTCTTGGGGCCACTATGGTTATGCAAACTTCCTCCATTGGAATTATGGCCTCCATGGTTATGGTGAATGTGTCCTCCCGAATTCGGGGTAAAACGAGGCCTCTGCTGAGCTCCTGAATTGTACTTCCCTTGTCCATACTTCCTCTTGCGACTCTCTATCTGCTGCTGCTTCCCTTCAATCATAAGAGCTCTATCTACCAACTCCTGGTAGTTGTTGAATGTTGCCACCATCAACTGCATGCTCAACTCATCATTCAGTCCTTCCAGAAACTTCTCCTGCTTAGCAGCATCAGTTGCTACGTCATCAGGGGCATAACATGCTAACTTATTAAACTCATCCACATACTGGCCCACTATGCGTCCTCCTTGGCGCAAGTTGCGAAACTCGCGTTTCTTCATGTTCATAGCTCCTGCTGAAACATGGGCAATGCGGAAAGCCTGCTGAAACTGGTCCCATGTAACAGTGTCAATGGGGTAGGTGGCTGTGAAATTCTCCCACCATGATGCTGCAGGTCCATCAAGCCGATGTGCCGCAAAGCGCACTCTCTCCGCATCTGTGCATCCTGCAGTGGTCAGCTCCCTTCCAATCTTGCGGAGCTAATCATCTGCAAAAATCGGCTCGGTGCTACTGGAGAACACCGGCGGATTTAGCCTTAGGAAACGGGCTAAGTGGTCAACAGGTGGTGGTGGTGGGTTGTTGTTGACTTGGTTCTGATTCTGAACTAGTAGCTGCATCAGGGTATTCTGCTGCTGGATCAACTGAGTGAGCTCTGGTGGGAAAGCAAATCCATTGTCACGTCTCGGAGGCATCTGATGGGTTTAGAAAAGATGAGAAAATAGAATAGAATGAGGTCTAAAGGGAAAACACTACCCATATGCTCATGAGACAAACACAATCATATCACACTAATCAATTTCAAACAAGGGCATACAATCGGTCTAACTATCGTTACAAAAGTGCTCGGACTATCCTATATACATGGGGGAATACTACTAATAATATGGTGGTCGACTAGAAGTTTTGATCGGTAGAAGACTCCATGATATCCGCTCCAGCTTCATCAACGTAGTCATCATCGCTATCGTCGGGGTCCGAGTCGGTGTCGTCGATGATGATGTAGTCCTCCGAACGGATGTCCTTGGAATGGTCGTCATCTCCTCCTGGCGCGCGGTCTCCCATGAATACTCCTAGCTTCCTTGTCAGGTCATCATTTTTCTCCACTAGTATTGTCATTTCCTCCTCATATCCGTCGCGTGTAGACTTGAGTTCCTCCTCTAGCTCCATAATCCTGGTCATTGCCTTCTTCAGATCTATCATGCTTGTGCACATCTGGTTCTCCTGGCGATGAATGTGCTGGTTTAACTCCTGGATGAAAGCTACAATGAACCTGTCTCTCCTGGTGCTGATCATCTCCCATTGCTCATCTTGGCGCCCACATATTTGGTAGATAGTGTCCTAAAGATCCTTGTGATAAACTTCTCCAATGCGTCCCATGGCGATGTGGGCTGCCATGCTCTTTCCTAGACTCCAGGTTGGTGCATCAAAGGAAAACTCTATGGGATCAGTAACTGGCATGAATGTCCTTCCTGGAATTTGAACTCGAATAATCCAACGCTCCTCTTCTGGTAAAGTGGCGATGTAGGTCCCAGTGAAGCTTGGTATTCTGATGTTCAGGTACCTAGTAACTTCCTTCAAGTGTCGTCCAAAAGGAGTGTCTTCATCCGGTTGTGTAAACTTGTTCCTTGAGTCCGCCATCCTATAGAGTGGAAAAGGGAGAGGAGTCAGAAATGAGTAGAGAAGAGTGACCTATGGTTCAACTTATTGGTCGTGTCCTACAGTCAGCGCGTGCTCTGATACCATCTTGTAGTGACCAGACCTCAAATGGTCAAGTCTCTGTGCATCAGTGTCATCCCTAGATCGGTAATGCTAACACGCACAGTACTCGAGGATTTATAACAGAGTTTCAATCACACACTTATTACATTGAATGTCTCAAAAGAGAATTTATTACAGTAATATGGCTTAAGGCCATCTAAATAAGATAACAGCGGAAGGCTTGGAAGATAAAGTGAGTCCATCAACTCCAACGGCATAGCTGAGTGAACGACATCGACCTAGCGAACCTTACTCGTCGTCTGAAAAGTCTGTAACATGATATGTTGCAGCCCGAAACGGGTCAGCACATGGAATATGCTGGCAATGTAACACAAAAGAGTAATGAACAGAATAAATGCTATCACTACATGCATATATGGCTGGTGGAAAGCTCTATGGTTAATATTTTGCATAAAGCCAATTTTCCCCTACAACAAAGAAATATAAAATTTTGTTTAACTATCATGGTGGTTGTTGAGAAGGTTCCTCCAACTCAATCCCAATTAAACAGTATCAATTACCCAACAAATTAATTTAGACTGGTGAGATCAACATGACAATCCAAGAACCAGATACTCAAGATATCCATAACCGGGGACACGACTAACCATGATTAGTTTGTACACTCTGCAGAGGTTTGCACACTTTTCCCCACAAGACTCGATCTCCTCCGTTAGATTTCTCGCACTACATGGTGTTTGAGAAACGGATGACCGAGACACAGTCTTTCAGAAACATTAACTCTTTACTCTGGATGGACAGTTACACCTACTTTCCCCTACATCTGCTAGCCCACCACTGAAAGAGGTCATGCAACCTACTCAACTATGCTAGAGCCCATAATAGCTTGTGGCTGCACACGGAAGTTTCTAGCATGAATAATCTTATGATCCCTTTGAGCCTGGGTGGCGAACCGTAGGATGATCACACGGATACTCCGGGATATCCTAGGACAACACTGGATTCTCCAGGTGCCCGCAACCAATCCACCCAGATGTGTATTTAAGTAGCCACCTTAAGTTAACCATTAATTAACAATTCTCACAACTGTCATGGATACACTCAACCAATCCACGTCTACGAGCATAGCATAGCAACCTAAGCATAACGTAGAAGTAACTCCCAAAGGTTTGATAATAAAAGGCAATAGGTTCTACCTCATCATCTACTTCCCAAACCCACATGTTATTCAGATCCTAACCATGCAATGTTTGAGGATTGGAACTAATGCATAAAAACTGGGTAATAAAGGAATATGATCAAAGTGTTACTTGCCTTGCTGATGATCTGCAAAACCTAGAGTCTCGTAGTAGCACGCTTCGCACTCCGGAAATTCTATCGCAAACAAACAATAGTATGCATAAGCACTTCAGCAAAGATGCACGGGTAAAACTCAAATAAGAAGATCCAAACAGAAAGTTTAACTGAAGAGCTTCGACTTGCAAAAAGAATCAACTCAAACGGAGCAACGAAACTCAAGATACAAACGAAACAAGATCGTTTACTAATCTGGACTAAAGTCAAATTGTACAGTACCAAAATCATGTTCAAGTTGGTTAAACAAAAAGAGGGCTTCGAGACGAAGATTTAGGCGCTGGTTTCATCTAATTTGGATAAAGGAGTAAAAAGATATACTCGATTGAAGATCAGGGCAGAAATCACGATTGAAAATAATCACAGATAAACCCTGAAAAAAACAGAACGAACAGACTAACGAACGAACGTGCGCTGTCTGAACCTAACCAACGAACAACGTTTGTTAAAACAAACGAACGGACGAACGTCCACTAAATAACTAAACCGACGAAAAACCGAACCGATTTATCTAAAAAAACAGATCTAGGGTTTAAAAAAAACCGGCGGTTTTTACCTAAACCGAGAAAAAAGACCAGGGCGACTCCGGTGGCTCCGGCGGAACTCCGGCGAGGTGGGGCGCGGGCATCGGTGGCTCCGGGGCGACGGCGGGCGGTGCAGGCGGCGGTGGGTGGCAGCGGCGGCGAAGCAGCGCGACGGCGGCAGCGTCGGACGACGGCAGCGGCGGGCGACGGCTTCGGGCGCGGGGCGGCGGTGGTGGCGGTGTGGGAGGGCAAGGGGCAGCGGCGGTACTTATAGGAGGCCTGGGGGTGGTGGCTTGGGACGGGGGTTGGACAGAGGGAGTCCGAGGCGGCGGCGGCGGGAGTTCGCCTGGGGTCGGGGGCGACCGGGGCGGCGCCTTGGGCCGCGGCCCACTCGGCGCGCGCGCGTGAGGCGCTGGGGGCGGCGGCTTGTCGTTGGCCCAGTCGGGCGACGCACGTTTTTTTAAAAAAAATCCGCCGAAAGAAAGAAAAATCCGAAGAAATATAAAAAAAATTAAAAAATGCCAAAAACAATTTTCACCGTCTAAACAAAATATTTAGAACAAAGTGAACATTTTTCTGGCCTAAAAAATGCAATTTTGAAAAATGCATATTTTTCTAATTCAAATAAAATAGCAATAAAATTCAAATAAAATAAATATTTGATTTTAACATTTTTCCTCCAATATTTCTTTTATTTGGGAGAACTCATTTTATCCCCTCTCTTTTTTTAATATTGGAAATATTCGGAGAGAAAATGATTAAAACCAAAATGATCCTCTTTTCAAATTTTAGAAAATTCAAATATGAAAATAAACGAAATCCCCAACTCTCTCCATGGGTCCTTGAGTTGCTTAGAATTTCTAGGATCAAAACAAAAGCAAATAAAATATGATATGCATATGATGACCTATGTATAACATTCCAAATTGAAAATTTGGGATGTTACAGCCAAACTCGTAACTCAAATATTCTCCTCCATGATCGGATCGTAGAAACTTTATTTTCTTGTTTCGACGATTCTCCACTTCACTCTGAAATTCTTTGAAATTTTCAAATGTTTCATACTTGTGTTTCATTAAGTAGATACCCATATCTGTTCAAATCATCTGTGAAGGTCAGAAAATAATTATACCCTCCACGAGCATCAACACTCATTGAACTGCATACATCAGTATGTATTATTTCCAATAAATCAGTAACTCGTTCCATTGTTCCGGAGAACGGAGTTTTAGTCATCTTGCCCATAAGGCACGGTTCGCAAATATCAAATGATTCATAATCAAGTGATTCCAAAAGTCCATCTTTATGGAGTTTCTTTATGCGCTTTACACCGATATGACCCAAACGACAGTACCACAAATAAGTTGCACTATCATTATCAACTTTGCATCTTTTGGCATCAATACTATGAATATGTGTATTACCATAATCGAGATTCAATAAACCATCAACATTGGGTGTATGACCATAGAAGGTTTTATTCATGTAAATAGAATAACAATTATTCTCTGTCTTAAATGAATAACCGTATTGCAATTAACATGATCTAATCATATTCATGCTCAACGCAAACACCAAATAACATTTACTTAGGTTCAACACTAATCCCGAAAGTATAGGGAGTGCTCGATGATGATCATATCAATCTTGGAACCACTTCCAACACACATCGTCACTTCATCCTCAACTAGTCTCTATTTATTCTGCAACTCCTGTTTCGAGTTACTAATCTTAGCAACCGAACAAGTATCAAATACCCAGGGATTACTACGAGCACTAGTAAGGTACACATCAATAATATGTATATCAAATATACCTTTGTTCACTTTTCCATCCTTCTTATCCGCCAAATATTTGGGGCAGTTCCACTTCCAGTGACCATTTCCTTTGCAGTAGAAGCACTCAGTTTCAGGCTTAGGTCCAGCTTTGGGCTTCTTCACGGGAGTGACAACTTGCTTGTCATTCTTCTTGAAGTTCCCTTTCTTTCCCTTTGCCCTTTTCTTGAAACTAGTGGTTTTGTTTAATCATCAACACTTGATTCTCTTTCTTGATTTCTACCTTCGTCGATTTCAGCATCACGAAGATCTCAGGAATTGTTTTCATCATCCCTTGCATACTATAGTTCATCACAAAGTTCCAGTAACTTGGTGATGGTGACTAGAGAACTCTGTCAATCACTATTTTATCTAGAAGATTAACTCCCACTTGATTCAAGTGATTGTAGTACCCAGACATTCCGAGCACATGCTCGCTAGTTGAGCAATTCTCCTCCATCTTTTAGGCAAAGTACTTGTCAGAGGTCTCATACCTCTTGACACGGGCATGAGTCTGGAATACCAATTTCAGCTCTTGGAATCAAATATTTTTCTTTCATAATTTTCTAAAAAAATTCAGGTTTTATATATTTGTTCCAATTTGAAAAAATCATGTTTCACAGAATGTTTGTGTTTCATAAAGTTATTCATGTATTTTATTTGTTTTTATTTTAAAATAAATGTTTGGGTTTTAATAAAAATTCCGATTTTTTTTCAGAATTTGTTTGCCTTTCCCATAATATGTTCAAAACTTCAAAATATGTTCCTGTTTTTAAATTTTGTTCTTATATATCTTGAAAATGTTTGTGTTCTCAAAAAATATTCTGTAATTTATAAATTGTTCGCGTTCTAAAAAACTGTTCAAAAGTACAAAAAATGTCCCTGTTTTCAAACTCCGTTCACAAATTAAAAAATGTTCCGAATTTCAAAATATGTTCACATTTTCCATTGTTTCTTCACAGTTTTTAAACTTTCCGAAAAAATAGCCGCTTCATGAAAAATTTGTTTGTAATTTCAAAAAATGTTCCGCGCATTCAATATTTTTTCCTGTTTTTGAAAGCATGTTTGCATTTTCAAGAAATTCTTTGTAAGTTTAGAAAATGTTCACATTTTCAATTTTGTTCCTTTTTGAGAAAATTTTAAGATTAGCAAAAATGGTTCGAGTTTAAAAAATGGTCTTAAGTAGGACAATGTTTGCATTTCAAACCGTATTAATTTTTTCCAAAAAGAAAATCACTGTCGTTTTATCTACAATATCCCAGCAGTTATGGTGGCTATTCGCGTTGTTCACTTTCTGGAGGACCTCAGTTCGACTCCTCACACTGTTTTGTGTGTGTGTGTGTGTGTGAATTGTTGTTTAAGTTTAGCTGTTGTTGTATGTTTCTTTAAGTGTGGCGCTGCAAATCTAACATGAAAAGTTGTGAGCGGTCGTTAGTTATCTTTGGTCTGCTAACTATTCGCATATATTACAAGAGGTAACAATATTTTTTTTAAAATTCATGTGTATTACACCCGAGAGCCAAACGTTCTTGTCCTGGCTTACGTCATAGATTTTGGATATGGCATCGACTATACAGTATCTCCTAGGCTGATCGAATGTTATAATTACCTTTGGTCTAGCTAGTCGACTCTCTCCATGAAATATTAGTTGATTGCCCCTCTAGCTTTTCTCCGCTCTAGAGGTGGCGAGCTCCAATTAAAGAGACTTGCAGGAAAATCAAAAGTATTATACTAGCAAGTATGAATTGTGGAATGTTAAGAGTTCAAGTATCTTCTAATATTCTACTCTTCGCTGAGGTGCCCATGGTGGTTTCTCTTTCTCTAACGCCATTTTTTGCAAATGAGAGACGAATCTGAAATTGTCCATTTTCATGGGCAACAAGTGTTTGAGATCGAAAGGAACAAATGATCGAAGTCCCGATTCCATTGAATGATTCTCGGTATATATACAAGGGGAACAGACACGATTAAGAGATGCGACTGTTCGTAGAGGTGCAAGGGGAGAGGCGCGACGGTTGCCAATGCAACCGACGTACAGATTACAATGGGAGGATTATCTCTTTAATTAACCTATAATTTAATCCTAACACTCCCCCTAATCCTTCCTTGTCCTTGCAACCGATCATCTCTAGAATCATCCTTGAATTAACTCTTCTCCAAAAACCCTGTGGGAAAAATGTGAGAAGTATTGTAGTATGATATGTTGCTAAAACTCCTTCAAACCCAGTGGGAAAAATAAGGAGAAAATGGTGCAACATATAATGGTTATTGTCTCTATTAACTCAATACGAGGAAACCCATAGAGTTCAGAGGACAATAAATATGTCGTATATACTTCCGTAAAAAACCCGGTGGGGAAAACTGAAAGTATGACATATGATCTCTTGTTGATATTACCTCATGAAAAACCTTTATGAGAACTTGTAAAGTAAACTCATGAAGGGAAAAAGAGTATAATATGATGCATTGAACAGGAACAATTCAGGAAGATACCCCCCCTGATTCTTGCAAAATTCGAACCCTTCACCTACCAATTCTATGAACACATTTCCGGAACATAGAAGTTGGTAGAAATCTGATGAACAAATCAGTCGCATGATTTGACTTGCAAGATATGCAATATAGTGATATTGCTTATTATGTAACATGTTTGCATCCGGGCAACACAAGAAACATTATCTTTGAGATAATGGTTGGTGGATGTAGCCACGAGGTCTGTTTAGAAGACTTCTCGTGAGAGGGCTACTACACTTAGGAGGAACACCAAATCTTGTCTACGATCTGACATAGTAGGGATCATATCGATCTATCCAATGATATCGGTGTTCACATTCCTATGAAACTGAAAAACCAGGACAAGATGTTTGATGCCTTGGAGATATCGGAAGATATTCTTGAGCACCAACCAATTGTGTTTGGTGGATCCAATGACATTATGGAACATTGAGTCCCAATATCTCATTTCCATCATCTCTTGGTCTAAATAGATCATTCTCTACGTCTAGAGAATGAACTACCATGAGAGTTATGGATGGATAAGATTTGTCCACAATGAATTTCCCCAAAATAGTTTGGATATAGACAACATGGTGTACAATAATGTATGAATGAAGGTGCTCAAGTTGTAGTAACGAGCGGTATTTTGGTTTACCCAAATCCTCCATTTTAAACTCCGTCATTTAGATGATTACATGTGTCGTCATTGCAGGCACACAAACATGGATAATCAATCATTGTAGGAGTAATCCTTGTGAATAAGGAACTCACTATGTCGGTTGTACCAAATGTACCGACAATAATAATAAGTCATATGGTGACTTATTGATTTTACACAATATATGTTGCATTTTGTACTTCGATTCAGAATTGAGGTTCCGTCGGGAACCATCTATATCTGAATCTAGTGATCTACATGGGTATGTAATCACTACATCTATCAACTGCAGAGATAGATGATTTTGTACTGCCAATGATATAAGTTATCGGAAAGAGATTCCACCTTTGAAGAATAGTTGGGTATCTGCGTAAACCCTTGTGCTACAATACTTGCTCTTTGTTTCACCACCTCATTGTTCTCAATTCTGTTTCCAGAAGAAAACTGGTGTAGGTATTGCTTATGAATACCTTCCATTATTGAGCAAGATCATTTCTACCTAGATTATACCCTTTGTTTGAGTTCAGTTCAAGTGTTGTTCACACTTTGCCATGGCCATGGTCTTTGGATCTGAATCACTTGAAAGGTTTTGCAATCTAGTTGGGAAATGTATGTCGACAATTGTAGACTTTTGGTTATATGTTTCTCCAGAATCTATATATCAATACAGAGTTGATGGAAATATCGTTACCCGTGGTGATTGCTCGCGATTTCCCAATGCGGCCAAGTCGGGTATTCCGATGTCCCGGTCATTGTGTGCACTATGACCTGGGTTGGTGGAGGTTTCCCATCCACTGGGTATACTACCCATCAGGTGTCTGTCAACGTGAAGTTGACTTGCATTTACTGATTGGTCATGATATCCTTGCTTGCAAGAAGCTGAATCCTGATGTACTATTGCCGTACTTCTCCCCTGTTACTTTGAACGAGGAGTTGAGTGGTTTTAGTTGGTACCTCCACTCTTTCCGACATATTTTTGCAGGATTGTGTGACACCTTTATGTTCAGTAAATGAATCTGGCAGGTTATTTGCAATGTGTTACAAATCTTCTGAACGCATGGTTCAGATCTTTGAGTACGTGGATTTGAGGCAGAAATGTGTTGAACATTCCACTAATTTCCTGGCATTCTTTATGGTACCTGAAATCTCCCCCTAATGCCTGGAAATGTTCCTCATTGAATTAGCATACTGGCCTTGAATAACTCCCCATGCGAGGGGCTTGAGGTATTGACGGAAATACAGTTATTCCTCACATAGATCCCAACTATATGTTGAGGGGCCAATGATGTATGCCGGGTGGTGATATCGGTATGCAACCAAATTACCGCAGATAGGAAATACTTGGTAGATATCCACATATCAAAGATAGAGGGTAATAATATTATGCAGTTCTGTCATGAGCGTGTAAAATTGCATGACTCCAACGTAAAGTTGGCAAGTTACAATTCCAAAGTAAAGATAATGCAATGAGCTTAACTCTTTGGATAGGATTCTACCAAACCATTTTGAGTCTAGACCTTAGGACAAATTGCTTAACTCAATCCAAGGGCCATAGAGAAGGCACTCAAGGAGAATTCTGCAATGTTATCCATTCAGTTTGCTTGAAATCGATGTCAGGATAATGAGCCAATGGTTTCGTGTGAATAAAGCACACACTTAAGACCATCATGTAGATATGTCTTTTAGAACCATGGAATACCTGGATAGTCTAGTCAATGGATGGGAAGAGCCACTTACCTCAACTTGATGCATTCAAGGAGTCTGAGTGGTTCAGCGTAGACTTTAAGGTGTGCGAGCCTTAAAATTAGCTTCCCTGTGTCACTTGTAGTGCACCTAAAATCCAAATGGTGTTAGAATTTAGCATCATAGCAACTATAAACTATTGGAATTGCTTATAGTTTCGGTTTCAACCCAATGTCTCGATGACCAAGGTGAGTATGCCAAGTTTTTCATGTACAAGACATTTTGGAAAACTATCTTGGGCGCAACATGTGCTACGGGTTTTGTAGTATGTGTAGTACAATCCAGATGATACACAGAAAATGTGTTTGCCATATCTGTTGCATATGGTAAAGAGAATGTATTTCTCTTTCTTGTCAGCATAATTTTCGCTATGGAAACCACTTTGACAAATATCTCTATAGCTTAGTAGGGTACGAGTTAAACTTGGGAAGCAATGAAGCATCCTGACGTTACTCGAGTACCCACAGGGATAGTAAATATGACTCGAGTTGAGCCAACAAATACCTCATCGCATCTAGCGATTTTAAAATATCTCCTTTCTCTCAATGAGAGTGGAAACATTGGACTTCCCTGAGTATAGAGTTTGTGGTGCATATGCCCACAAGGCACATATCATTTTTCATCAGATTGACTCCCATAGAAATCTATATATAGACATGAAGATTCTTAAGAAAATCACTGTCGGATATATAGAATACATACAAATGAATTTGTATCAAAGTGCTGATACAATATATTGTGATATACAATATATGATGACAACAATAATCATGTTCTTATTAGAACATCATAAATGGACATAAATAAATAGATCACTAAGGAGACTAAGGGACTAAATGTAGAGTCTCCAAACATGTCGGTTGATGCATATTCAACCATCATGCTCTCCATGCTCATAGGGTCTCGTGACAGCTTGATGGTGTCAGGTTGAGGGTTTGAAGTGAGTTCCAAACCATTACCCTTGAGGTCCTTTGCGTCCCGGTGGCATGGCTTGGATTGCACGCGCTATCCGATGGGATGCAAGACTGATCTTGATATCCATGACCCGCTTAAGTAAGTTGTGGCCACTGAGGGCAAGTGCCTCAAATTGTTAGCCATCGATTACTTATAGGGGCAAGCCAGAGATAATTAATTTACAAGAAGTAAATTAAAACCATCATGGTTTTGTAATAAGAATGCAAAAAATTGACTCAAGTATATAACTTGAAAATGCTCAACCTCAATTGTGGGAACATAACACATTGAAGATCATACAAATCTCACAGTAATAGAGATAGTCTACACATGGGCAGTAGATCCAACTCATTACCTTGTGTTTTCCTAATATAATGAGGGAGATGTTATTGTCAAAAATTTACAAGTTTGTTCTGCGGGAGAAATCAATCTCGACCGCTGTGACATGTTCATGAAGAATGTCAATGTGGTAAACACATAGAACATATCATCCCCGATAAAAAACCGGTAATTTATTTATATTACAGATTGCGTAATATAAATACATCTTAATGTTGCAAAATCAATAGATTTCAAGAAGGTAGCTCGAAATCATTATTGTGAATCTCAAATTGCTAAGGATGACACCTTGAATTTTGCATATGTATTTGCAAGAAGTTGAAAATCTCAATTGCAAATATATGTATTAATCTCGACATGTAACGAACATGAAGATACATATATTTAGTACTCAATGGAAATGCAGTACTGAAACTGAAATAAACAAGTCTAAAACAGTGACTAGAAGTGCTGTTGTAGACTAAATGCTAATCTGCTAAAATTAATGTGCAAATAAGCAAAACGTGGCATGCTATGCTGGATGCCTAAATTCCCAGCGCATACATATGGCCACGTAAGGCAGCCCCGACCTGGTCCAACCGATTAAATAAGGGAGAGCCACTAGATGAAATAGACAGGTCTAGCAATTCCTGAGTCACTTCGATCCCAAATCCACAACGGAGACCGGCGGAGATCCCCCAGCGCAGGCTGACCGGCCGCAACAGACCTCCCGCCGCGCTCGTCCTGGAGGAGGAGCCACCGCGGAGGTGGCCGGGCGCGACGCCGTTGTAGGCGCCATCCGCGAGCGCGAGCGCTGCTGCTGCGCGGCTGGAGTGGACTCTCCAGCGGGACGGCGAGGGCCACGAGGCGGCGGCGAGCGCCTGTGCGCCGCAAAGGCGGAGGATTGATGGGTGTCTGGGACGGCGCGGCAACGCCTGCATCGATTGCCGCGGCGCAAGAGGAGCCGCACACGCCGGAGCCAAGGATGAAGACGGAGGCCCCGGTCGGCACGGACACGAAGGCGAGCGCGTGACAGGCGGCGACCTCGACGACCGCAGAGGTCGGAGATGGCAGCGGCGCGGCCTCATGCTCGATGAAGACGATGTCGTTCCCGGGAGCCGCGCTCAACCGTCGCGTGCTCCGCGTTGGAAGCCGCCACCGGCTCGGGCTGCAGCAGGCCACTGAGCCACGGTCGCGTGCAGAAGGGCGCCGCTGAGCCGCGTGCTAGATGGAGCGCTCCTTGCTGGCTGTAGGTCGTCCGTCCCGTCTCCCGTGGATGCGAACCGAGGTTGCTGCCTCCGGTCTTGGATATGTGACCGCATCACGGACAACATCCGAGGAAGAAGAGACGACGAAGCGCCTCTCGGCGGGGCTGCTCGAGCCCATGGCCATCTCCGGCTGAGGCGGAGTGGTCGTGTCGGCTCCCTCCATCTCGGCTCCTAGGCGGCGGAGCACGGGGAGTGCGGCCACGGCCACGCGAGGGCGCAGGTGGCGAGGCCATGGCGCAAGCGGCGGACGGGCACGGCGCGAGCGGGCGCGGAGCGCGGCGCCGCGCGAGCCAGCGCGCTGGCCGGGCGGAGCGGACGGGCTGGCGCGGCCAGGGGCGACCACGGCCAGGCACTGCCGGCCACGGGCGGCCATGGTGTGGCCGGTCACAGCGTCCGCATCCCAGAGGACGCGCAACCGCGTTGGGAGGCTGGGTCATGGCCAGATGGCCAGGGACGCCGGTGCCCTGATTCCATCCTTTCTCTGTTGCCGATCTTGGCCTCATTGCTCTCTGGAAGAAGCGTGCTGATAACGTGTTTGAGATCGAAAGGAACAAATGATCGAAGTCCCGATTCCATTGAATGATTCTCGGTACATATACAAGGGGAACAGACGCGATTAAGAGATGCGACTGTTTGTAGAGGTGCAAGGGGAGAGGCGCGACGGTTGCCAATGCAACCGACGTACAGATTACAATGGAAGGATTATCTCTTTAATTAACCTATAATTTAATCCTAACAATAAGGTTGAGTGACCAGCACATTTCCGATACACGAATTTTTCCTTGCAAGTATGCAATATCCACGCTGCCATTGAACCTGGTATTCCCATGTCGCTGCCTCCCAACGTTTTCGGCATAATAAAGTTGCAGTTCTCCAAAAAAATGGGGGAGGAATACTTCACTACAAGAATAACAAATGAAGCCGTGTATGTGTTTGATACACGGCAAATACCATTCTAACCACGGAATGGACGCACGGTTTACATGTAACCCATGAGAGCCCTAGCCGTGTGTTACGAGGAGTGTGTTAGCTTAGCCGTGTGTTATGAGGAGCGTGTGGCTTATACGTAAGCCGTGTAAGAGCAGGTAGGCCATTGGAGGCGACGGCTTAGGTGGTGTTTGGTTTTCTAGTCCCTAGGACATTTTGAAAAAGACTCTTAAGGAGGTGCTTCTAAGGACTTTTAGCAAAAGTCCCAAAAAAGTCCCACCCTGTTTGGTTTACCGGGACTTTTTCTAGTCCCAACACAAAAAAGTCCCTGGAACCAAACACCCCCTTATACATAAGCCGTGTGCTACCCCTCGGCGTTCTGTCACTGGCCAGGCGTTAGGGGGTTCACTACTGCCTGTAAACCGAGAATGAAGTAGCTTATTTCTAAATCAACAGGTGTAAATGGGCTCTTGCAGTTATATAAGCCGAGTGTGTTTTGAGATACAGCTTAGTCGCTGACCTAGCCAGGATTGCCTTCCCTCAAACAAAACAAAAAATACATACATATCCAACAATATATCTAGTTGCTCCACCAAGTTCAACATGCATAGATAGCTACATCAGGTTCACACATAAATAGATAGCTACATCGAGTTCACACATGCATACACATCCAACAAATTCACAACCAAAACCAAGTTCACAAGTGCATAAAAAGATAACAAAGTTTCACATTCACACCAAACATAACCATATTGTTCATCAACATAAAGTTCACAACCATGAACTCCACCGCTCAGAACATAGCATGTAAGGCCACCATCAATGGCATCCTCTTTGCAAACCTACAAGTTCATTACGACAAGCATGAGTTTTTGAGCCTAAAATGCTAACGATCAATAATATCTCGTATCAGATCACCTTAGAAGCCACTTGGTACCTAAAATCAATAATATCTCGTTGGTATCATAAACTTGTGCGAAAATGGTGTAGTCTACATCCTAAAAAGGTAAGCATGGTGAAGATTATCATGTGTATTCATACTCCTTAAGTATGACTGGTTAAATATATGTTGATAATCCAAAATTATAAACATTGTTGGGGGAAGAGTCTCTGCGGTGCCCAGTTTGGCACCCTCCTCATACAACATTAAATACCTACGACACATGCCTTTTGGACGTAATAAATAGTTAGTAAGAAACGTTTTGCGATCAAGAAATGTCATGGCTAAATGGCCAAGAAAGGAAATTCATCTCCAACAAACGTTTCACCTTCATAAATTAATGCAAATATTTTATTAGGATAATGATTGAAGTGCACTTGCGCCGAGATACTATGCAACAAAGCTAACCTATAACTCAACTTACTGAGAGGTACCCCTATGAAATATTATAGCAAGTAATCCTACACTGACATAGAAATGGCAACTGAATCAACTTATTTCAAGTCATTCAAAAAACAAAAAATGGTGCATAAGATACAATGGATCCACTTCTTTACTGAAAGAAAATCAGTCAGTAGCACCATCACTAATTTTCACCCAGAACAATGGATCCACCTACAAGAAATAGAAGAAAATCAAATTAATGATGGAAACGTATGGAAAACAGGCAGGAAATACACACACAAAACTTATCCAAACCTACGTACAAATTCTTTGCATGGCATCATGTACTATTGCACAATAGCACCGCCAATATAAACGAATAAGAAGATAAGTGCAAAGATAAGACAAACAAAGCTGATAGGCAACAGTTGCTCATTGGGTTTTATACTATCTGAATCTATAACAAAGCATGATCTATAAGGGTCAAAGCTCCCACCTCCACTTTGTTTAATTAAAGTACAATTTAAATCAACAACTCCCCTAAGATAACTTGTAACATTATTGAGCTCATCATAAAGAATAACACAATTAAGTTGCATGCTGACCTGATTGGATGTAGTTGTTCTGTTTGTCCTGATGTACATCATCAAAAGCTCCTTCATCAGCTGCATGAATAAATATATGAAAGATACAAGACCCAATAAATTATCAGTAGATATACTTCACAAAGAATGTATATACATGTTGTGATGGTGAAAAATACATTTGAAGAAGTTGAACTGAACAAGTCAAATGCGGATACATGCATCATATACACATGAATATACATATGTACACTTGTATGTACACAAGAATAAGATGTGTGTTTCTCCAGTGTACTAAAATTGGCATGTGTTGCATAGACCAAGTATTACACTCAGTATAAGAAAATTTTAGTACAAGATAACCATAAATAACACACTACAACCACCCAAAGCAATTCAATAGGGGCAAGTTGTTGGGATATAAATTGCAATAGCTACACTCTTGATTCTAGATGGACAAGTGTATCAAAGAGAAGTTTCGGAGGCCATTGCAAACATAGTGAGTGGAACAAGTATAAATCATGCATAACAAGGTTCACAATTTTGTATTTATAATTGCGAGTATGACCCTACAACTTTTTGTGCAACTATCACAACCATGTTAAGACTTTCACTTTCAGATTAAATTACTTCTACCCAGATTCGAGATTCAAACCATCACCATGCATGTTGTCATAGAAAAAGCTTTACAGGTAGCAATCAGATTAAATCTGGAAACGTATAGCCACTCATGTATACCGGTTCTTATGCGCAAAAGCTTTTTACCATGTGTGTGTGCAATATATGCATTCTTGTAGAGGATAGTGGTTGTCTAGCAAGGGGAATTAATACTCAAAAAATAACATATAAGCAACAACTTATAGCAAAATTATGCACCATGTTAACTGAACATATGATCCATGCCTTTGCTTGATATAAGATGAAGATGAAATAATTAGGTGATAATACAATGTAATCATGCAAATGCTACATCAAATTAGCATAACCAAATCTGATTATCTTCAATGATATACTCCATTGACATTTTTTCAGAAAGGGGATATATAACTATCTATATATAGGTCACTGCAGCCAGCCTCACACACATATAACCTTTTACATATGGACCTATGACCACTCACGCGCCCGTGCTTGGATGGAAAAATGTGAAGAGACATGAGACAATCCACAAAGCAATTGATCATGATCCTTCAACCATTCCTGGGGCCCGCCAATTAGTCAACCATAGACACATTTTAGTTAATGGTCGTATAGTTCCAGCTACTTTATCCCCAACTTTGATTTCACGTTTCTTTGATGTGTACCAGATTATCATTAACACGGTCAGTCAAGCTTGTAACAAAAACATGTACTCCAGGAACGCTAAATATTCCATTGAATGTTCACCGTTCTCAAGGATAAAAGTAAAGCTATCTTTATCTTTCTTCTTTCATCCCACGATCAATTAACACATGTAATCAATATGTTCAGGAATGCGACAAAATAAAGATCAACTACTACTCAGGAAAATTAAATATTTAATCAATTAGGTACATGTGTACAGAGGAAGCTAATACGCCTTTGAACATAAACACACTAGCCATGTGACGTTCCATAGGTTAGTATTGTGCAGACATATACTACAGTCATCACATATAAAAAACAATGCAACGATACAGTGGTCGATCAATACAGCGAGGTCCCTCTAATAAATACTTAAGCAAATAAACCAAAAAAAGTTTAATAATATAAATGAAAAACAGCACACTACCAAATAGAGAGGCACTATGCATAAATTTCCAGTATAGACATATGCCCTGCGTGTCATTGTTGCATTAGATATCTACTGGAACAGAATGCTATCAAATTTCAAGAAAATAAATTACACACACACACACACACACACACACACACACTTCTGTACATGTATTTGCATATATGATGTAGTTTGTGGTGTATGCCTTTTTTACCAAAAAAACACTAACCAAATACTCAGTAATGAAAATACCAACAGGATTAAAATGATGAACCGCAAAAAAAAACTAAGTACTAAGTGGTAGATAGAAGAAGCACCTTGGGAGTGTCGGAGAAACTTGAAGAATTCACAGGGGATGAAGGACGCGGGAGCGCCTGACCTTATTCTGGTGAAGTCAGCATCATCACCTTTAAGCCCCTCCTTCCCATTGATGTATTGGGAAAATGACTCCACCCTCCCGGTGCGCATGTTAATGACCACCACCCACATCCTCTTAATGACATATTTTGGTTCGCTCATAAGAAACTGCACCATATATGGCCTATTGACATTTACTTGAGGAAAAGTAAGAATGGTGTGTGGAAGGCATGGATTAGAAGACCAAAGCTTGGCTGAAGTGATCTCGTAATTAAGAGTCCACGACGTACCACGCCCAAAAGTGTGGGAGGTAATGGTGAAGCCTGAACCTGGTTTGAGTGCGCCGTAACCAATGCCATCATGGCGGATGACATTGATGAAGTTGAGCACACGGTGATCATCAATGGCGGACACACCCCGGTATAACCAGCTAGCTGGTTTGACTTGATAATGGGTGTGAGCACAAGTGGGCTTGTCAATAGGTAGCGGGAGGAAGGAGACGGTGGGGATAGGATCTCCGAACGGATCACAAATGATCATGCCTCGGTGGTAGTCAACCCAACATAGAGAGCGGTTGAAGGGCACAATGGTGTCGGTCTGCCAGCAACAAAGATTCCAGGAATCTTTGCTGCTGTCAAGAATTGGTACACGCACTGATTCCCATCTCCCACCGACTACAGGAGCAACTGATGTAGAGGAACGGATGAAACATAGGTCGGCATAAACCTTTGAGCTTTTGGAGGTAAAGACACGAAGCTCTACTACCGCAAACTCCATGTGAACCTCCGCACAATAGTCCCATATGTTAGGAATAAGCAACTTGTATTCCCATGAGGCCATAGGCCGATATATATACATGTACAGGTGTGGAACATATGCAGGAAACCCCTTATACAACGGGATAAATACAAAGGGGTACATGGCCTATATTATAACTCTAACACCCCCCTCAAACTCATGGTGGAGGAACAACACTGAGTTTGGAGAGATAAAAGCCATGTTGTGCTCTAGTCTGGGCCTTCGTCAGGAAATCCGCCAACTGTAACTCGGAAGGCACATACTGAAGAGCAATAACCTGATCCTGCACAGCAGCGCGTACATAGAAAGCATCAACACCAATATGCTTGGTGAGCTCATGCTTCACAGGATCGCGCGCAATGCTAATAGCACCTGTACTGTCAGATAAGAGCAGAGTCGGTGTAGTGACAGAAACACCAAAATCCTGAAGTAACCACCGTAACCAAGTCACCTCTGCCGTCAAAAGAGCCATGGCTCGCAACTCAGCCTCAGCACTCGAACGGGAAACTGCAATCTGTTTCTTCGTCTTCCAGGCAATGAGAGAACCGCCAAGAAAAACACAGTAAGAAGAAAGTGAACGGCGATCAGAAGGATCACTAGCCCACGTAGCATCCGCATAGGCCTGAAGCTGTAAAGAACTGGAGCTAGGAAAGAATAGACGGTGAGAGATCGTGCCCCGAAGATATCGGAGAACACGAAGGAGATGACTATAGTGAACCGATGTGGGAGCAGAGACAAACTGACTCAGAATATGAACCGGATAAGAGATGTCCGGACGAGTGACAGCTAGATAGACAAGACTGCCAACGAGATGACGATAACGCGTCGGGTCAGGGAGAGGATCACCATCAGTAGCACGGAGGTGAACATTGAGCTCCATAGGAGTCTCAACAATGCGCTCGTCAGTAAGAGCAGCACGAGCAAGAAGATCCTGGATATACTTTTCCTGGGATATAAAAAAGCCATCAGAGGTAGAAGAGACTTCAATCCCAAGAAAGTAGCGAAGAGGTCCAAGATCAGACATAAGAAACTGCTCACTAAGACGGGCCTTTACAAAGGCAATATACTCGGGGTCATCCCCAGTGATGACCATATCATCAACATAGAGAAGAAGAAGAGTCCGGCCACGAGGAGAAAGGTGAATAAACAATGCTGGATCATGAGCACTTGCTGAAAAACCAGCAGTAGTGACCACAGAGGCAAAACGCTCAAACCAGGCGCGAGGGGCTTGCTTAAGGCCATAGAGAGAGCGACGAAGACGACACACCATGCCATCAGGAACAGAATACCCAGGTGGTGGCTGCATGTACACCTCCTCACGCAGCTCACCATTAAGAAAGGCATTCTTAACATCAAGCTGAGATATAGACCAGTGGCGTGCAGAGGCAACGGCAAGAAGTGTACGAATAGTGGTCATATGGGCCACAGGAGCAAAAGTCTCGTCATAATCACGACCATGCTCCTGCTGAAAACCACGAGCCACGAGACGAGCTTTGTGACGCTCAAGAGAACCATCGGAGCGAGTCTTAACCTTGTAGACCCACTTACAAGTGATGGGACGGACTCCGGGAGGAAGAGAAACAAGATCCCAGGTACCAGTGCGTTCAAGAGCAGCAATCTCCTCTGCCATCGCAAACTGCCATTCAGGATGAACAATAGCATGACGGTAAGAAGTCGGCTCAAGAACAGCAGCACCAGCGGTGGGAAATCCAAAGCGATCAACAGGAGGACGAGGACGAGAACGCAAGCCATAAGTAGGCTGAGAGGAAGAGGACGACTCATCCAAGGAAGCATCCACAGGTCGTGAACGACGAGTGTAATGCTGAGGAAAAGATGGAACAAGAGAAGGAGGAATCGCCAAGGTAGAATCGGGGGGTGGCGACGAAGAAGTCACCGGAGAGGAAGGTGTAGAATCCGGGGACATGCTAGGTGAGGAGACTGGGGAAGATGGTGGCGGCGAATCGATGAGGGGTGGGGAAGCAGAGGGAGTGGAACGAATAGGCACAGGCGCGACGGGGGTGATAGGTGAGTCAGGAAAAGTGAGGAAAGAGATATCCTCCACTGAAAAAAACGAGGAAGATGGGCGTGGGTAGAAAGGACGAGACTCATCAAAAGTCACGTCTCGAGAGATACGCATCCGACGACCGATAGGATCCCAACAACGATAGCCTTATGCTCATCACTGTAGCCTAAGAAGACACACTCAACAGACTGAGCGGTCAGTTTGGTGCGTTCGCGAGGGGCAAGAAGAACATAGCAAACACAACCAAACAAGCGAAGTATCGAATAATCGGGAGAACGATCAAAAAGACGCTCAAAAGGAACACCACCCTGCAAAGCAGCGGACGGCTGAAGGTTGATGAGATAGGCGGAAGTGGAGATAGCCTCGGCCCAAAAATGAGGCGGAAGAGAGGCGGCGATCATCATAGCACGAGCCGTCTCAAGAAGGTGACGATGCTTGCGCTCAGACACGCCATTCTGAGCATGAGCACGAGGACAAGAGAATTGGGCAAGAGTACCCTGTTCAGCAAGGACACCACGCAACATCTTAGAGATATACTCGCCAGCGGAGTCAGCACGAAAAACACGAATGGGTGAAGAGAACTGAGTATGAACCATGGCAGCAAAACGCTTATAAATAGACAACACCTCACTACGTGAAGTCATGAAATAAAGCCATGTGTAACGAGAAAAATCATCGATGAAAATAATATAGTATTTATGACCACCTTTCGAAGCGAAAGGAGCCGGACCCCATACATAAGAATGGACTAAATCGAAAGGACGCTTAGACACTGACTCACTTTGTGAATATGGTAACTGAATCTGCTTGCCAAGACGACAACCCTGACACTCTAAAGAGACATCTCCTGAGACAGACCCCAGAAGACCTCGACGAACTAAAGACGATAACCGAGAACCACACAGATGACCAAGTCGATGATGCCACTGCTTGAAGGAACCAGTAACAGAGGCGACAGCAGCGGAGGGACTGGCGATGGTGGTGGCAGCGGAAGGAACATGAAGCCAGTCCAACTCCCAAAGACCCTGAGAATCACGGCGGCGAGGGCCAGCCCCAAGTGTGCGTGCGACAATCCTGGACAGAACAAGAGTCAACGTCAAGGATGACACGACAACCAGAATCAGTAAGTTGACCGGCAGAAAACAGATTCATGGTAAGTCGAGGAACATGAACAACATCAGGAACAGAATAAGGAGTGGAAAGATGTCCTCTACTAGCAACAGAAAGTGGAGTACCATCAGCAGTGAAGACATGAACAGGAGAATCCAGCGATCGAAGAGAGGACAAAGCGGAAGAATGAGAAGACATATGAAAAGAAGCTCCAGAGTCCAGAACCCATGGGGATGTACCTGACTGTGTAGAGGGCGGGTGCTCAGTGCGGGAAGCATCAGTCACAGAACCAGCAGTACCCGTCGAGGAAGAACCTGAAGCCGCGAGCAGACACTTAAGTCTCAGAATATCCTGCTCAGTCAAAGCAATGGCTGAAGCTGTCGAGGGAGATGACGAAGTCCCTGAGGAGGATGATCGCGCCTTGCGCAGGTGTTTCCGCTTTGTGTAGCACTGGGACCCAATATGACCATCATTGTTGCAGTAGTCACAATGTGAACGGGGGCGACCTGAGCCTCCAGAAGGAGTGGGCAAGAGCGGCGGAGCACTCGAGCGAGAATGGGGCGGTGCAACAGCTGGAGTGGAAGAAACCCGAGTAGCGAGCACAGAGGGAACCTCCAGCAAACCAGCACCACGTAAGCGAGTCTCCTCAGCACGAATCTCTGAAAGCGCCTTCATGAGAGAAATACGGCCATGAGCAAACAACTGAGCACGCCGGGGCTCAAACTCCTTACGGAGCCGAGACAGGAACTCGTAGACGCGATGAAACTCCAAGTTGGCCTGGACAGCCTTGCAACAGGGGCAAGTACGACAACCAGCACTGCGGAGAGAATCAAGCTGGCGCCAGATAGCAGAACTCTGTGCATAAAAGTCATCAACAGTAGAGTCACCCTGCTGAAGAGCATGCTCCTGACGAACCACAGAAAGGTATAAGGCATCACCAGAGGGCTCATAGCGCTGACGAAGACAGGTCCACATCTGATAGACAGTAGGAAGACCCAGAAACTCAGAAGCAAACTGAGGCAGAACACTAGTAGTGAGAACAGCTGCGGCACGAGCATCATCATCAAGCCACTGGGTGTAAACAGACAAAGCACCATGATAAGTCTGGAGAGCCTCCTCATAAGCCAAAACCCTCACATCATAAGCACGATCAGCAGTCTCATCAGCAAGCTTAGCCGCATCCTTGGCGGCCTGAGTAGCGTCCGTAGGAAGAACCAGTGGAGTCGGCGGAGTAGGGGCCACCGGAGGAACCGGACGTGGCGGACAGCAGACCTCGCCAGAAAGAACACCCCAGAGACGGATGCCACGCATGTGAATGCGCATGAAGCCAGTAAACTCGGTGTAGTTAGTACCATCAAAGATCACTGGACAGCGAGGAACAACAACATATCCTGATGCAGCAGAATTTTTTTTTTTTGAGATCCGAGCAGGCAATCGATCCTGCCGGCGGCTGGCAGGTAGAGGTGGGATCCGGCCGGATCTGCAGCAGCGGGGACGCAGAAAGGCAGACGGAGGACCACACAGCTAGCGCACTCATGCGACTAGCAAAAGGAATCCAGCACCAGGAACACAGCTAGCAAAAGGAATCCAGCACCAGGAACACAGCTAGCACACCCACGGCTCCATGCGAGGCGGAGTCTACGTGCAGCGGGCGCGTCAAGCGGCAGCGGCTGCGAGCAGCTCGGACGGGACGGGAGGGCTCAGGCTGGAGCTGCTGACGGGTAGATAGCAGCAGGGGCGGACCTGCGGATCAGACGAGACAGCGACGGCGCAAGAGAAGAAGGGCGACGGCTGCGTGGACGGTAAATTGGATCGAGAGCACGAGTTGCGCGTGCTAAAAAAAAACCCTAAGGCTTTAATACCATGTTAGGAATAAGCAACTTGTATTCCCATGAGGCCATAGGCCGATATATATACATGTACAGGTGTGGAACATATGCAGGAAACCCCTTATACAATGGGATAAATACAAAAGGGTACATGGCGTATATTATAACTCTAACACCATAGACTGGACCATTAAAAGGCGCTGCTTGTCTTTGGGGAGGGGATGATCACGAGGTAGGCTGTCACCGGTCTCTTTCTTGGTATAGTCAGTGTATGGCTGGGTACAAGGAGGCAGAGATTTGAACGAGGAAGAGTAGTAGGCGCTGTAAATAAGAAAATCTTGCAACAGCCCTCGTCCAGGGGCATCAGTGGCGATGCGAAGGAGGATGAGATGACGGTGGGTCGCCAGGATGGCCAAGGGGATATGCCTCCTGGGATCTGGGAAACATGGCAGGTGGGCGTAGAGGCGGGAGGGGAGCGGGGGCTCTTTTAGAACGAACGCGATGCGGAACGGCGCGTTCCAGGAGGTGGTGCCAGACACGCTGAGGTAAGCCTTAATGTCGTCCGGGAAAGACTCCTTGTCGTCCCTGCGGAAGACGAAGGGCTCCAGCATCATCCAGTTGGGGAAGGGGCCGGGGCCGGGGCGGGACAAGGTGACCTGGAAACAGATCGGGAAATTAGTCGAGTCTCTGTGAGGACAAATCGGGGGGGTTGGGAAGTTGGGGAAGGAGAGCTGCCTTACCGACGAAGCAGAGGGTCCGGGAGCGGCGGACATGGCGATGCCTTCCCGACGATTTAGGGTTGTGCGTACGGCAACTTTGTCTACGGGTGAGGGAGGCCTTATTAGATGTGTGACGGCTGTTTCTTGGTGGATCCTCCTTCATGGGCCCTTCAGGCCTATTTTAGCTGGACAAGTCGTGTTGTGGATGGATATCCCTCGTACTTTGGGAGCTCCGATTCAGGCAACTGGCGCCCGCTAGCGCCCCCTTGTGGGCCGGCGGCCCAGAAACAGGCAGCGGATTTGTAGCGCGAAAAACCTTCAAAAGAAATGTTCGAGCTCACACCAACTAGTTACAGTGCACACAACCTTACCACTCGAGCTACACAAAGCTAGTCAAAGAATCCAGCGCGAAATCTTTAAAACGTATCCGTGCTATTTCTTGCACATACATTTCAGAAGAAAACCGTGATGTTTCAGCAAAAAAGTCAAACACATTTAAAAAAACACGAATTAGGAAAAAGTTCATCAAATTTTTAAAAAGTTCGTAAAATTTGAAAATCATCAAATTTGAAAAAAATCCGTTGAACTTGAAAAAAAGTTCATCAAATTTGAAAAAAGTTCAACGATTTCAAAAAAAGTTCACCAAATTTGGAAAATGTTTGTCAAATTCAAAAAAAGTTCTTCGAATTTAAAAAAACTTCATCAAATTTCGAAAGAAGTTCATCAAATTCGGAAAAGGTTCATCGATTTGAAAGAAGTTCATCAAATTCGGAAAAGGTTCATCGATATTGAAAAAAGTTCATCAATTTTGTTAAAAGTTCATCCATTATGGAAAAAGTTCATAGATATTAAAAAAAAGTTCAACAAATTTGAAAAAGTTAATAGAATTGCAAAATAATTGATATAATTTGAAAATTAGTTTATTGAATTTGAAAAAAGCTCATCAAATTCAAAAAATAGTTCATTGGTCGAAGAAATTGTTCATTGAATTTTAAAAGTTTGTGCATTTTTAAAAAGATAAAAGAAAAAGAAAAGAAAGAAAAAATCGGAAATACAAACATGAAAGAGAAAAAAAAATACACAACAAAAAAGGGAAAGCAAGTAAACACAAGTCGGGTTCCGTCCCAGGTGGTCTGTGGAGCTCGTCTCTGCCTAGGAGATCAGGGTTTGATTCTCTTTTGCGGTACATTTTTTCACAGTTTTAACAGAAACAGAAAAAAGTTATGTGGGTTGGCCCAACGAGGAGGGGCTGCAGGCGCCCGTTTGCAAAAATACTACTAATGGGAGCCTGCAGCGTTAAATAGGAAACGCCCTTGTACTTGCCTAAAAAACCCATATTCTTCCCGGTGCACGTGCACTATATTGTCGAACCAAGCGGCCGATTTCTGGCCGCACGATTGACGCGCGATCGTCGCGTGCGTGCACCAGGTGCAGCCTGGTCGGGAGACCGCGCACCATGAGCCGTTCTCTCCCTCAAACAAGGGGGGCCCACCTGTAAGCCAAACAGGGGAGATCGTGGGTGGCGGTTTCAAAACGCGAGCCGTGTTTTCCCCATTTCTCTCGCTTTCCTTCCTTCTCGCACCTGCAGTCGCTCTCGCCCTCGCCCGAAATCTCGCCGCAGCTCTCAAATCATCGACGAGATTCGCTGCTGGACCGCGGGAGGATTTGGTGCGCGGCCTCGTTAGCGTCGCAGGTACCCACTCCTGTCCTCCCTCTCTCGCTCTCGTCGCCGCGGGCGAGGTCATGCCGAGGTGTTGGTGGACTGGTTGTTGGGATTTGCGCTCGAGGCAGACGTCCGTGGCGGCCTTCTCCTGTCCTCCCTCTCTCGGTCTCATCGCCGGGGGCAAGGTCATGTCCAGGTCGTCGGTGGCAGAAATGGCTGGCTGGATTCTTAGGGTTCCAACGGTAACAACTGCCTCGTATGGTCGATTTGACATAGATGTGTTGTGTGTGCTTCCGTTCGGTTCTCGTGTCCTTGGATTTTGTGCGGCAGCAAGGGACAGTGGTGGTGGGGATTTTGCGGTTGAGGATTTGGTACGGGTGCGCCCAATATACTATGTTCTGGTCCCCGTTGCGGTGGCGTAAGTTGTTGTTCTCAGTTGTACAACTTGCACAAGTTGTTGTTCTTTAGTTGCACAAGTTCCTGTGTAGTTGGTACTTGGTAGACACTTGTGTTACAGTTGCATAAGTTGCTGTTATGAGTTGGCTATATGTTTGAACTAGTTGGCTAGGCATTTTTAGCCCTGTTGCACAAGTTGATGTACCTAGTTGGCTACCTTATAGATCTATATTGTTAGTTGTTTTAGTCCAGTTGCACAAGTTGATGTACCTAGTTGGCTACCTGATAGATCTATATGTTTAATTGTTTTAGTCCATTTGCACAAGGTGTTGTGCTCAGTTGGCTTTCTGTCAGAACTATTTGTCTAGTCATTTTTGTAGTTGCATAGAATTTCAAATTCAGTTTGATTCCTGATTGACAAGTTAGTCCAGTTATATATGTTTTTCTTAGTCTGAGTGCCTTTCATCTAACTATTATGTTTGCTTGTTTTTTTGCAGGCCTAAAATGGGTGTAATACGTGATGTGGATGGGGATGAAGAAGATGTATTATTTTCCTCTTTTTGTCTTGTATATTTGATTATATTTTAGCATTTTTGTTTGTTACCTTATCTCCATATATTTGATTAACTTTTGTTTTGCTTGCTTAATTTAGGCTTCTGCAAACCGCCCCCTTCGCCGGAACTCCAAACGTGTTGTTGTTTGTGACCCATGCCCTGCCCCACTGACGATGGGGCAGATGAAGATGATGTAAGTGTCATGCTCAAGTCATAACCATGTTCTTTTTATTGTTAATGAGTTAACATTGTTTTTTGTATGCATAAGCTTCAGGCTATTGATCACTTTCGTGTTGTAAAGCGAAGGAAACGTGTTGCAAGTGTAGGGGGTGCATCATCTTCTGCAATAGAGGTAACATGTGAAGATGTTTTTTGTGCCACATAGTTGCACATGAACTATGTAGCTATTGGCATCACCAACTGTTGCAGTTGCACAAGAACCATCATGTAGATGTCATGCCCAAGTTTTTTTAACCGCCATGTGCAGGCAACAGGTGCTGGTGCAGATGCCTCATCTTCTGCAGCAGTTGCTGAGGTATCACGTTTTATGATCTTTTTGAAATTTTTGAAAAATAATTTTAGGTTGTTGTTGGCCATATCTTCTTCAGTAGTTGCACAAAAACTATTCTGTAGTTGGCAGTGTGCACACTACCAGTCTGTTCAGTTGTTTGTTATATGTTTTTTATCATGCTATTTCATATGTGTTTCTTGTAGTTTTTCTTATCCACATGGTAGTGGTGGTGAAGGTGTTCATAGGGGTTGCAGGGGAGCATCCAAATCGGCCGTCACAAGCGGGTAGGATAAGGGCATCACCGGGGCGGTTTGCTAAGTTGAACAAGTCTCTGTCTCCATTGCAGAAGTCTGATATCTATTCAAGGTTGTTTGGTGGTATTTTGAACCTAGCAGGGACACTGCCTGCGGATCTCACGAAATACCTAGTGGGGTGCTACAAGCCGGAAAATTCTAAAATGGTGTTCCCAGGGAGGGGTATGATTCGTGTCGATGCTAACAGTGTGCACAGGGTGTTTGACCTTCCAAACAGGGGTCAAAAAGTAAGTTATGTAGTTGATCACCAGGAGATTCTTTCAGAGATTCAACATCACTGACAATTCTCACGCCAAGTTAGATTCATGACCAAGACCATTGAGGCTATGAGAGGAAGAGTTGATGACACATTTTTCATTACCTGGCTTGCAGTTGCATTTACCTCCTTTCTAACCCCAACAACCGGCCCGAAGCTCAGTCCAAAGTGTTATGGACATGTTTTAGATCATGAAATGCTGAGGAACACAAACATCTGCCTGTTTGTAGCAGAACACATCAATGAAGCTTTCCGCAACATGGGCTCATCCCAAACTATTTGTTGCTGCTTGTATCGCTTGGTGGTGAGTCAAATCAAATAGCTCCATGTGTTTTCTCCTTTTGCAGTTATTGTTTAGCAGATTTGCTTGCAAAATTGAGTTTTCCATTTTGGCCCGTGGCAGGTTCTATACCTTGATGCGCTTGTTCACGATGTCCCTATAAGCAATTGCCCCATACGAGCCAATGCATGGGACAACAATATAATTGCCAAGGTCATCAAGAAGGACTTGATCTCCCCTGGTGTGTTTGACAAGTTAAAGGTGAACTCAGTTTTCTTTTTCTTCACAAAAATTGTTTTTTCTTGAGGTTGACCCGTTCATGTGTCTTCCTACCAGTTGGCACAACAATGTTAGCAGTTGCACATGTGTACCTATCAGTTGGCAGATAAATGTTTTTATGTTGCACGGATGATGACCATTTCCTTTTTCTCTTTTTTTTTGTATCAGCTAATGTTATCAGTTGGCACAAAAATGTTATCATTTGCACAAATATGTAACCAGTTGCACATGTGTTCCTACCAGTTGGCACAAAAATGTTATTAGTTGCACATGTTTTTCTTATCAGTTGGCAAAAATTGTTTGCATGTTTGCACAAATGATGATCATTTCCTTTTTCTTTTTTTGTATTAGCTTAAAGAAGACTATAGAGGCACAGAGCAGACACCACTGCTTGGCGGTTTGTTGCAAGCTGAAGCATTTGTGGCCTCAAAGTTACCACAAAGGTAGGTTTCAGAGTTGGCCTTCCTTTTCTTAGTTCCATAAAGGAGTACATCCAAGTGCAGCATGTCAGATTTTCCTACTGTACAATACATGTTTATTTTGTGTTTTTGCGTCATCTGGTTGTGTTTTCAATCATGCAAAAAGGCAAAGATTGCAAAACTGGTTCATGAGACGTGCAAATCAGTAACTGAACAGATTGGCAACCTCATTGAAGAATTTGCCAAGATTGATGAGGACGAACCAGATAATGACCCCCCATACATCAGCCAACAGTGGAAGCCGGTAGGTCTCACCGAGTTGGACCCAGAAAGAAGAGAGGGTGCAGCTAGAGATGAAGAAGAAGAGTTTGTTGAAGAAGAGTCGGAAGAGGAAGCTTAAATGAACATAGTGTATGATGAAGATGAGGATGAAGAAGAGGAGGAACAAGAAGAGGAAGAGGAAGAGGAGGAGGAAGAAGAGGAGGAACAACAAGAGAAAGAGGAAGAGGAGGAGGAGAAAGAAGACGAGGACAGAGAGGAAGATGAAAAAGAAGAGGATGGGGAAGATGATGTCGATGACAAGGATGGAGAGGAGCAGGAGAATGTGGGAGTTGATGGCAATGAGGATGGGGAAGATGATGGTGTTGGTCTTGATGATCAAGGTTGAGGGGGTGGGTCCAATGGAGAAAGTGAGAGCAGCGACGACGATGATGACAAGGGCGCTGGTTCTGGAGGTGCAACAGTCAACACAACTAGTGGGTGTAACCCCAGTAACTATTGTGGCAGCAATAGTACCTCAGGTAATACCACACTTCACATGTGGATGGAGAAAGACCTCTGGACAGATGATGAGTTAAAGGGAAAGAAAAATGATGAAGCTCCATCTCAGGAGAGCATTGATTTGCTCAAGCTTTGCAATTTGGAGCCTACTTTCCCAACTACTCTCCATGTTCCTGACCTTGATCGTGAAGATATGTTTGCGAAGTCTGATCATTACGTTAATCAAAAGATGTTCTATATAAGTGAGGCTGAAAAGAGCGAAGCATATTTGAAGGAAGCAGCAAAGGGTCTTGAGTGGTTTGGCACAAAGTCAAAGGAAAAATACAAGCAGATATTCGATGGCATTCCTGATCTAGGCTGTAGCAAGAGCATGTCAACATTGCCGCCACATCCTACTATGGCACATAAACGCAAAATGGGTGTGTTGAAGAAGAACTTGACGCTGGCTGAAACCAAGCAACAAGCCATGGGGGAAAATGCTCCTGTAATTGTGGAGAACCAAGCTTCATATGGAGCCCCCTTGGCGTCAACTGCTGTGAACAGAGAGCCAAAGCAGCACTGTGGAGCAGACAACTTTGCATGTTCAGCCTAAAGCACTTGCAGGAGTTCCAAAATCCAAGCGAAAGACCCAACTACCAATGTCACAACCTCATAAAGATATAGGTGGGAGGGGGGGGGGGACAGCCATGGGGCGCCCCAAGTAGGAGTAATCCTACTTGGGGGCCTTGTCCAATTCGCCCCCCTACCATCTTTTCCGGAAAGGGAAGGAAGGGGGAGAGAGGAGGGAAGGAAGGGGAGGCCGAATTGCCTCCTCTTCCTTCTCTCTTCCCCCTTTCCTTTCCCCTTCCAATTCGGCCTGCAAGGGGGGCGCAGATGCCCATGCTGGCTGTTGTGTTTCCCCTCTTGGCCCAATAGGCCCATATAGTTTGCCGGGGGTAGCCCGGAACCCCTTCCGGTGACCCGATACGTACTCGGTACCCTCGGAACACTTCCGGTGTCCAAATACTATCGTCCTATATATGAATATTTACCTCTCAACCATTTTGAGACTCTTCGTCATGTCTGTGATCTCATCCGAGACTCCGAACAACATTCGGTCACCAAATCACATAACTCATATAATACAAAATCGTCATCGAACGTTAAGCGTGCGGACCCTACGGGTTCGAGAACTATGTAGACATGACTGAGACACCTCCCCGGTCAATAACCAACAGCGGAACCTGGATGCTCATATTGGTTCCTACATATTCTTCGAAGATCTTTTATTGGTCATACCGCAGTGACAACATACGTAATTCCCTTTGTCATTGGTATGTTACTTGCCCGAGATTCGACTGTCGGATCTTCATACCTAGTTTAATCTCGTTACCGGCAAGTCTATTTACTCGTTGTAATGCATCATCCCGTAACTAACTCATTAGTCACATTGCTTGCAAGGATTATCATGATTTGCATTACCGAGAGGGCCCAGAGATACCTCTCCGATACTCGGAGTGACAAATCCTAATCTCGATCTGTGCCAACCCAACAAACACCTTTGGAGATACCTGTAGAGCATCTTTATAATCACCCAGTTACGTTGTGACGATTTATTGCACACAAGGTATTCCTCTGGTGTCCGGGAGTTGCATAATCTCATAGTCAAAGGAATATGTATAAGTCCTGAAGAAAGCAATAGCAATAAAACTTAACGATCATTATGCTAAGCTAACGGATGGGTCTTGTCCATCACATCATTCTCCTAATGATGTGATCCTGTTCATCAAATGACAACACATGTCTATGGTTAGGAAACTTAACCATCTTTGATTAACGAGCTTGATGAACTTAGTGGTGCCACCATCTTTTCTAGAAATGACTTGCGAAGTGGTTACCACCAAATAAGAATGCGAGAGGGTGATGAATGGAAAACTGCTTTCAAAACAAAATCTGGTTTGTATGAGTGGTTAGTTATGCCATTTGGATTTACAAATGCACCTAGTACCTTCATGAGAATAATGAATCATGTGCTTAGGATGTTCATTGTCAAGTTTGTGGTTGTTTAGTTTGATGACATCCTAATTTATAGCAAAACTTTGGATGAACATGTTGAACATATCCGAAGTGTGCTTGTTGTCCTAAGAGAGGAGAGATTATATGCTAACAAGGAAAAGTGCACATTTTGCACAAACAAAATTGTGTTTCTTGGTTTTGTTGTTTCAGGTAAAGGTGTGGAGGTAGATGAGGAGAAGGTCAAGGCCATCCGTGAGTGGATGCCTCCACAAAATGTAAGCCAGGTACGAAGCTTTCTTGGCCTTGCTGGTTTTTATCGTCGGTTTGTGAAAGACTTGAGCACCATTGCTTCCCCAAGGAATGAGCTAATCAAGAAAGATGTTCCCTTCAAGTGGGCAAATGCACAAGCGAAGGCCTTCCAAGAGCTAAAAGAAAATTGACATCTACACCATTGCTTGCACTGCCCAACTTTGGTAAGACTTTTGAAATTGAATGTGATGCAAGTGGCGTGGGTATTGGGGGCGTACTAATGCAAGAAGGTAGGCCTATTGCATATTTTAGTGATAAGCTAAGTGGTCCAACTCTAAATTATTCATTTTATGACAAAGAATTATATGCACTTGTGACATCTTTGGAAACATGGCAACATTATTTGTGGCCTAAAGAATTTGTGATACATTCCGACCATGAATCTTTAAAGCACCTTAGGGGTCAAGAAAAACTGAACCGTAGACATGCAAAATGGAGTGAATTCATAGAATCTTTTCCCTATATTGTCAAGTACAAGAGAGGAAAAGATAATGTTGTTGCCGATGCTTTGTCTAGACACCATATTTTACTCTCAAAACTTGATACTAAACTTTTTGGGTTGCAAAGCATCAAAGAATTGTATGCCAATGACCCATATTTTGCTGAACCGCACTCAAAGTGTAGTGAGGGGAAATGTTGGGAAAAGTTTCACTTGCATGATGGATTCTTGTTTCGAGCTAACAAATTGTGCATCCCAAATTGCTCTGTTCGTTTGTTGCTTTTGTAGGAGGCTCATGCTAGTGGTCTCTTGGGACATTTTGGAGCAAAGAAAACTGAGAGTGTGCTCATTGACCATTTATTTTGGCCAATGATGAGGCGTGATGTTGAGCGCTACGTGCTATGTTGTGAAATCTGCCACAAAGCTAAGTCACGTTTAAACCCTCATGGACTCTATACGCCTTTATCAATTCCTAGTACACCTTGGGAAGATATTTATATGGATTTTGTTCTTGGATTGCCACGCACTAAGAGGGGGAGTGATTCAATTTTTGTGGTGGTTGATAGGTTTAGCAAGATGGCTCATTTATTCCGTGTCATAAGAGCAATGATGCTTCACACATTGCTGATTTGTTTTCGAGGGAAGTCGTGTGGCTACATGGAGTACCACGCACTATCGTTTTGATCGTGACACCAAGTTTCTGAGCTATTTTTGGAAGACATTGTGGGCAAAGCTAGGAACAAAGCTTCTCTTTTCCACTACATGCCACCCACAAACGGATGGAAAAACTGAAGTTGTCAACCGCACACTATCCATGATGCGGAGATCATTTTTAAAGAAAAATTTGAAGATGTGGAAAGAGTGTCTCCCCCATGTGGAGTTTGCATACAACAGGGCAGTACATTCGACCACTAAATTTTGTCCTTTTGAAATTGTTTATGGTTTCAAACCCGCTGCTCCCATAGATCTTTTGCCATTACCATTGCAGGATCGGACTAATCTTGACGCCAGTATGTGTGCTGACTTTTGAAGAAAATTCATGAGAAGACCAAGGAAAATATTGAGAAGATGACTGAACAATATGCAAAATGAGCAAACAAGGGAAGAAAGAAGGCGTTGTTTGAAGAAGGTGATCTTGTGTGGGTACACCTGCGGAAGGATCGTTTTCAGGATCAACGCAAATGCAAGTTGCAGCCACATGGAGATGGTCCATTCAAAGTTCTTGCGAAGATCAATGACAATGCCTACAAGATTGACCTTCCGATGGATTATGGAGTTAGTCCAACTTTCAATGTTTCTGACCTCTCTCCATACTTTGGACCATCAGAGTCGAGGATGACTCATTTTCAAGAGGGGTAGGATGATGAGGACACCACAACAATCGACAAGTCTCCAACAATTATAGGTCCAATCACAAGAAGTCGCGCCAAACTAATAATTGACTAGGTGAACGCTTACTTAAGTTTACCTTGTAACCTTGGTGACACAACTGTTGAACTTAGGTATCACATGGAAGAAATCCAACAACCTATGAGCTCTTAAAGCAACCGGTTTGGAGGAACAAGTTTCAAGTGAAGCTGATGCTGCCAGTTTTTACCTCTGATGTTTTGGTGTGCCACACCCATGTGGTGGAGAAACAGGGCCATAAGGGTACATCAACAGAAGCTACATTAAATTATCTTTCCAATTGAAAAAACCTCACCTCATTTGGAGTTGTGAGTCAAAAGTTGTAGTCATTCTCATGGAAGGTGTCCAAGCTGTCAAGGCTTCACGAATTTCCGAGGAGCTCTCCAACAACTCCCAAAGTTGACTGCTTATTCACCCAAGTAAGCCATGCAAACCTGCTTACTTTTGAAACCATTTTCACACTTAGCCAAGGGGGGTTGTCCCTGCTATAAAACCCCATCTCTCCCATCCTCTAGAAAAACCTTTTGTCAAACCATTCAGCTACAAGCTTATGCAGTAAGACTGCTAGACAGATCCGAGAGATCTTGCTACCTTTGCTCTTGTGAGTTCATACGGATTCGCGAGAAGGAGCCTCTGGTTTCCCCAAGTTCGTGTTCGACGGTTCTGGACGTTCTGTGTGGATTAGTCCTAGTTTGTGGTTCTGTGATTGTTCGGACACCGGGTTGGAGTTCTTGTAGCTTTTGTCAGCCATCCCCAATGTACGGGTTGCATCCAACCTTGGCAGGTATAAAGCTAGTAAATCCGGCTGCTTGCAGCTAGTTATCCCTCCCGATTCGATCCTACGACGTGAAAATTGGGCCACCCACGGGCGTGAACTCGTTCATCGGGTTCCCACCTACCATCTGGCATCAGAGCTTTCGTTGACACGGTAGGATCTATTATCCAAGTTTTTCTTGCTATCATTCCTTTTAGATCGAGTGTTTTTATGCTCTATTTTTTGTCCTAGAAGTCCAAAGCCCCACCAAAAATAAATCCAAGCCTTGTTGGTGCTGAGATCTTGTTGTTGGATACCTTGCATGTTCTTCATCTTTTAGATGTGTGCCAAGTACATCTTTGTAATTGCTTTTAGATTTGGTTGTTGTGCTTTGGAAAAGGAGAGAAAATGGTGGCAAAAAAATCAAAGAGAGAAAGAAAAGAGTGGCAGAAAAAAAAGTCAAGAGAGAAAAAGAAAGTGTTGTGTAAGATCCAAAAGTTTCAGCTTGATAGAAAATTTTTAGAAGCTTGTGTGATGTGTTTTTCAATCTTGGTGCAAAGGTGCAGCACATCCATCCACATATTTTTCTTGGTTTGCATCAACTTGATTTCAGCACAAGCCCCTTTTTGTTTACCCCACCGAGCTCCACCAAAAACTGAAGCTAGTTCTTTGATCCCTGTCTTTCAATCGCTTTAACACATCCGGGAGAAGCACAATCGGATGTGAACTCAAAAAAAATTTGGTGAGTAAGAGGTGAGGTTGTGTGATTCCACAAAATTATCCTATTCCACTTTTGGCCTTACTAACATGGCAGGATCTAGATCGAGTGTTCATGGAGAAAAATATGGGGAAGAAGACGCCCCGGTCACACGTGCTAATTTTTAGGAATTACGGAACATGGTTCGAGACCTTGGAAGGATGTTTCACGAGCCACCTCCAGCAGGTGGCGATAGGGTTCTACACCGACAACACCCTATTGACCCCCTTGAGGAAGTTGGGGATGCGAATTCCATGCATGCTGCTGTGGATGGTGACTTGGAGGATGATAACAACAGCTATGGTGGACATGTGGCTGCTGCTCGTGGGCGTGGTGCTGCTACTCATGGAGGGCAACGAGGAGGACAACTTCGAGGGCGAGGCCATCGTCCTCGTGGGCACTACTATGACCCTCATGAGCATGTTGCTCGTGGTCATGGAGATGATTTTGATGATTATGATGGTGTCCCATACCGTCGTGCTGCTGAAGATAGGCGTCGTACAGAATGTCGTGATCGAGATTGTCGAGATGACATAGCAAGAATCAAGTTGCACGTCTCCAAGTTCACAGGAAAGGAAGACCCCGATGCATGTTTTGATTGGGAAGAGCAGTGTGATCTTATTTTTCGTATCCATAACCTTGCTAACCCGAAGAGAGTCAACCTTGCTTGTGTTGAGTTTTCTGGTTATGCACTCACTTGGTGGAACCAACTCCAAGAAAATCAGCTGCTGCTAGGCCGTGACCACATTGACAATTGGGAAGAGATGAAACAAGCCCTGAGGCGAAGGTTTGTTCCTTCACAATATCAAAGAGATCTCTGAAACAGATTGCAGCGCCTCAGCCAAGGTACACGCACGGTGGATGAGTACTATAAAGAGATGGAATTGTTGCATTTTCGTGCTTGTATTCATGAAGATGATGAGTTAAAGATGGCAAGATTTCTACATGGTCTCAACAATGAAATTTCTGATTTTCTGGAGAGATGTTTCCCTATAACACTCTACAAGATATTCTGGAGCAAGCAAAGTGCACGGAGAGGAAGGTGCAGCGGAGTGGTCACGGAGGGATATCTCACAATCGCACGACCACACCATGGCAAAAGTCACAGCCGAGTGCCTCTCATGGTGGTTCTCAGTTTCAGCATAATTCACATCCTACCGCCACCCGGCGAACAGCGGCTTCATCGACATCATCATGGTCTCCAAGGAATGTTGACAAGCATGCTCCCTCTGTTGCTGGAAGTACTTCTAACCCCACAACTGTACCATCATCTTGAAGCCGGGATATTGAGTGTTGGAACTGCAAAGGGCATGGTCACATTTCTTCTGAATGTCGAAACAAGAGAGTTCTATTTGTCAATGAACAAGGTGAATGGGAATCTGAGAGTGAACATGAAGATAGTGGAGCACTGGATGAGCATGAGGATGAAGAAAGTGAGAAGAGTGGTTGTGATATTCAAGCCGACATGGGAGATTGCTTTGTTTCTCGTCGTGTTCTTAGTGTCAACGCAGCTAGAGAAGAGAAAGGGCAGCGCCATAATATTTTTCACATCCGTGGCACCATCAAGGAGAAGGTTTGCAGAATTATTGTTGACAATGGAAGCTACAACAACATTGCAAGTTCATATTTAGTAGAGAAATTGGGACTGAAACAAAGAAGGCACCCAAGTCCAATGGCTCAATGATTGCGGTACACTTCGAGTAAGCAACATAGTCACTGTTCAGTTTTCCATTGGGAAGTACCGAGATCAAGTGGAATGTGATGTGGTGCCAATGCAAGCATGCCAATTGTTGTTGGGAAGACCTTGGTTGTATGACCGTGATGTGCAAATCAGCGGCCGTGCTAATCGTCTCTCATTCCAATACGAGGGAGAGCGCATATCTTTGCTCCCTTTGACACCCGAAGAAATATTGATGGATGGTCTGAAAAGGAAAGAGGGAGTGAGCGAGAAACACTTGAGTCACATCCACCAACATAGTGAGCGAGAGAATCCAAAGCCAAATAAAACCCCACAGCTTAAATTGACCAAGAAAAGGGAGAAACAGGGATTAGCTATGATGGCTCGGAAAAGGGACATGAGAGAGTTGAGAGAACCCAATTACGTGTTCTTTGTACTTTTGTACAAGGACAACTTTCTTTCTACAAACGAATTACCCTCTACCACTCCTAGTGTTGTTGCTGAAATTTTGCAGGGTTATGAAGATGTGTTCCCCGAGGAGATACCACTAGGGCTGCCACCACAAAGAGGCATTGAGCACCAAATTGATTTGGTACCAGGAGCCCCATTGCCGAACCGACCACCATACTGCACAAACCCGGAGGAAACCAAAGAGATTCAGCGATAAGTTGAAGGCCTACTAAACAAAGGTTATGTAAGGGAAAGTATCTCTCCTTGTGCTGTACACGTTCTTTTAGTACCAAAGAAAGATGGATCTTCTCGAATGTGTTGTGATTGTAGGCCTATTAACAACATCACCATGAGGTATAGGCACCCAATACCTAGGCTTGATGATATGCTTGATGAACTTAGTGGTGCCACCATCTTTTCTAAAATTGACTTGCGAAGTGGTTACCACCAAATAAGAGTGCGAGAGGGTGATGAATGGAAAACTGCTTTCAAAACAAAATCCGGTTTGTATGAGTGGTTAGTTATGCCATTTGAATTGACAAATGCACCTAGTACCTTCATGAGATTAATGAATCATGTGCTTAGGATGTTCATTGGCAAGTTTGTGGTTGTTTACTTTGATACATCCTGATTTATAGCAAAACTTTGGATGAACATGTTGAACATATCCGATGTTTGCTTGCTGTCCTAAGAGAGGAGAAATTATATGCTAACAAGGAAAAGTGCACATTTTGCATAGAAAAAGTTGTGTTTCTTGGCTTTGTTGTTTCAGGTCAAGGTGTGGAGGTAGATGAGGATAAGGTCAAGGCCATCCGTGAGTGGATGCCTCCACAAAATGTAAGCCAAGTACGAAGCTTTCTTGGCCTTGTTGGTTTTTATCGTCGGTTTGTGAAGGACTTCAGCACCATTGCTGCCCCAATGAATGAGCTAACCAAGAAAGATGTTCCCTTCAAGTGGGCAAATGCACAAGAGAAGGCCTTCCAAGAGCTGAAAGAAAAATTGACATCTGCACCATTGCTTGCACTACCCAACTTTGGTAAGACTTTTGAAATTGAATGTGATGCAAGTGGTGTTGGTATTGGAGGCGTACTAATGCAAGAAGGCAGGCCTATTGCATATTTTAGTGAGAAGCTAAGTGGTCCAACTCTAAATTATTCAGTTTATGACAAAGAATTATATGCACTTGTGAGATCTTTGGAAACATGGCAACATTATTTATGGCCTAAAGAATTTGTGATACATTCCGACCATGAATCTTAAAGCACCTTAGGGGTCAACAAAAACTGAACCGTAGACATGCAAAATGGAGTGAATTCGTAGAATCTTTTCCCTATATTGTCAAGTACAAGAAAGGAAAAGATAATGTTGTTGCTGATGCTTTGTCTAGACGCCATATTTTACTCTCACAACTTGATACTAAAATTCTTGGGTTGCAAAGCATCAAAGAATTGTATGCCAATGACCCATATTTTGTTGAACCACACTCAAAGTGTAGTGAGGGGAAAGGTTGGGAAAAGTTTCACTTGCATGGTGGATTCTTGTTTCGAGCTAACAAATTGTGCATCCCAGATTGCTGTGTTCATTTGTTACTTTTGCAGGAGGCTCATGCTGGTGGTCTCATGGGACATTTTGGAGCAAAGAAAACTGAGAGTGTGCTGATTGACCATTTCTTTTGGCCAAGGATGAGGCGTGATGTTGAGCGCTACGTGCTATGTTGTGAGACCTGCCGCAAAGCTCAGTCACGTTTAAACCCTCATGAACTTTATACGCCTTTATCAATTCCTAGTACACCTTGGGAAGATATTTCTATGGATTTTTTTCTTGGATTACCACGCACTAAGAGGGGTAGTGATTCTGTTTTTGTGGTGGTTGATAGTTTTAGCAAGATGGCTCATTTTATTCCGTGTCATAAGAGCAATGATGCTTCACACATTGCTGATTTGTTTTTCAAGGAAGTCGTGCGGCTACATGGAGTACCACACACTATTGTTTCAGATCGTGACACCAAGTTTCCGAGCTATTTTTCGAAGACGTTGTGGGCAAAGATAGGAACAAAGCTTCTCTTTTCCACTACATGCCACCCACAAACGAATGGACAAACTGAAGTTGTCAACCGCACACTATCCATGATGCTGAGAGCAGTTTTAAAGAAAAAATGAAGATGTGGGAAGAGTGTCTCCCCCATGTGGAGTTTGCATACAACATGGCGGTACATTCGACCACTAAATTTCGTCCTTTTGAAATTGTTTATGGTTTCAAACCTGCTGCTCCCATAGATCTTTTGCCTTTACCATTGCAGGAGCGGACTAATCTTGACGCCACTAAGCGTGCTAACTTCGTGAAGAAAATTCATCAGAAGACCAAGGAAAATATTGAGAAGATGACTGAACAATATGCAAAACGAGCAAACAAGGGAAGAACTAAGGTGTTGTTTAAAGAAGGTGATCTTGTGTGGGTACACCTGCGGAAGGATCATTTTCAGGTCAATGCAAATGCAAGTTGCAGCCACATGGAGATGGTCCATTCAAAGTGCTTGCGAAGATCAATGACAATGCCTACAAGATTGACCTCCCGATGGATTATGGAGTTAGTCCAACTTTCAATGTTTTCGACCTCTCTCCATAATTTGGACCATCAGATTCGAGGAAGACTCCTTTTCAAGAGGGGAGGATGATGAGGACACCACAACCATCGACAAGTCTCCAACAATTATAGGTCAAATCACAAGAAGTCGCGCCAAACTAATAAGTGAGCACGTGAACGCTAACTTAAGTTTACCTTGTAACCTTGGTGACACAACTATGCTGTCATCCCCATTATTGTTGGTTGAACTTAGGTATCACATGGAAGAAATCCAACAACCTATGAGCTCTTAAAGCAACCGGTATGGAGGAACAAGTTTGGAGAAAACAAGTTTCAAGTGAAGCTGATGCTGCTAGTTTTTACCTCTGATGTTTTGGTGTGCCACACCCATGTGGTGGAGAGACGGGGCCATAGGGGTACATCAACAGAAGCTACATCAAATTATCTTTCCAATTCAAAAAACCTCACCTCATTTGGAGTTGTGAGTCAAAAGTTGTAGTCATACTCATGGAAGGTGTCCAAGCTGTCAAGGCTTCGCGAATTTCCGAGGAGCTCTCTAACAACTCCCAAAGTTGACTGCTTATTCACCCAAGGAAGCCATGCAAACCTTCTTACTTTTGAAACCATTTTCACACCTAACCAAGGGGGGTTGTCCTTGCTGTAAAACCCCATCTCCCCCATCCTCTAGAAAAACCTTTTGTCAAACCATTCAGCTACAAGCTTATGCAGCAAGACTGCTAGAGAGGTCCGAGAGATCTTGCTACCTTTGCTCTTGTGATTTCATACGAATTTGAGAGAATGAGCCTCTAGTTCCCCCTCGTTCATGCTCTATGGTTCCGGCCATTTTGTGCGGATTAGTCCCGGGTTGTGGTTCTGCGATTGTTCGGACAGCGGGTTGGAGTTCTTGTAGCTTCGGTCAGCCATCCCCAACGTACGGGTTGCATCCAACCTTGGCAGGTATAAATCTAGTTATCCCGTCTGCTTGCATCTAGTTATCCCACCCGATTCGATCCTACGACATGAAGATTGGGCCACCCATGGGCGTGAAATCGTTCATCGGGTTCCCACCTATCATCTGGCATCAGAGCTTTCATTGACACAGCAGGGTCTATTATCCAGGTTTTTCTTGCTATTATTCCTTTAGACCGAGTGTTTTTTATGCTATATTTTTTGTCCTAGAAGTCCAAAGCCCCACCAAAAATAAATCCAAGCCTTGTTGGTGCTGAGATCTTGTTGTTGCATACCTTGCATGTTCTTCATATTTTAGATCTGCACCAAGTGCATCTTCGTAATTGCTTTCAGATTTGGTTGTTGTGCTTTGGAAAAGGAGATAAAAAAGTGGCAAAAAAAATCAAAGAGAGAAAGAAATGAGTGGCCGAGAAAAAGAGTCAAGAGAGAAAAGGAAAGTGTTGTGTAAGATCCAAAAGTTTCATCTTGATCGAAAAATATCAGAAGCTTGTGTGTTGTGTTTTTCAATCTTGGTGCAAAGGTGCAACAGATCCATCCACATATTTTTCTTGGTTTGCATCAACTTGATTTCAGCACAAGCCCCTTTTTGTTTACCCCACCGAGCTCCACCAAAGACCGAAGCTAGTCCTTTGATTCCTATCTTTCAATCGCTTCAACACTGCCGGGAGAAGCACAATCAGATGCGAACTCATAAGAACTTTGGTGAGTAAGAGGTGAGGTTGTGTGATTCCACAAAATTATCCTATTCCACTTTTGGCCTTACTAACATGGCAGTATCTAGATCGAGTGTTCACGGAGAAAACCATGGGGAAGAAGATGCCCCGGTCACACGTGCTGATTTTCAGGAATTATGGAACATGGTTCGAGACCTTGGAAGGATGTTTCACGAGCCACCTCCAGCAGGTGGCGATAGGGTTCGACACCGACAACACCCTATTGACCCACTTGAGGAAGTTAGGGATGTGAATTCCGTGCATGTTGCTATTGGCGGTGCCTTGGAGGATGATAACAACAGCTATGGTGGACATGCGGCTGCTGCTCGTGGGCGTGGTGCTGCTGCTCATGGAGGGCAACGAGGAGGAAAACTTTGAGGGCGAGGCCATGGTCCTCGTGGTCACTACTATGACCCTCATGAGCGTGTTGCTCGTGGTCATGGAGATGATTTTGATGATTATGATGGTGTCCCATACCGTCGTGCTGTAGAAGATGGGCGTCGTGCTGAACGTCGTGATCGAGATGGTCGAGATGACATAGCAAGAATCAAGTTGCACGTCCCCAAGTTCACAGGAAAGGAAGACCCCGATGCATATTTTGATTGGGAAGAGCAGTGTGATTAGATTTTTTGTATCCATAACCTTGCTGATCCGTAGAGAGTCAACCTTGCTTGTGTTGAGTTTTCTGGTTATGCACTCACTTGGTGGAACCAACTCCAAGAAAATCAGCTGCTGCTAGGTCGTGACCACATTGACACTTGGAAAGAGATGAAACAAGCCATGAGGCGAAGGTTTGTTCCTTCACAATATCAAAGAGATCTCTAAAATAGATTGCAGCGCCTCAGCCAAGGTACGCGCACGGTGGATGAGTACTATAAAGAGATGGAATTGTTGCTGGTTCGTGCTCGTATTCATGAAGATGAGGCGTCAAAGATGGCAAGATTTCTGCATGGTCTCAACAATGAAATTTCTGATTTTGTCGATTCCCTATAACACTCTACAAGATATTCTGGAGCAAGCAAAGCGCACGGAGAGGAAGGTGCAACGGACTGGTCAAGAACGGATATCTCACAACCGCACGACCACACCATGGCAAAATTCACAGCCGAGTGCCTCTCATGGGGGCTCTCAGTTTCAGCATAATTCACATCCTACTGCCACCCGGCGAACAACGGCTTCATCGACATCATCACCGGCTCCAGGGAAAGTTGACAAGCATGCCCCCTCTACTGCTGGAAGTACTTCTAACCCCACGACTGTACCATCATCTCGAAGCCGGGATATTGAGTGTTGGAAGTGCAAAGAGAATGGTCACATTTCTTCTGAATGTCGAAACAAGAGAGTTCTATTTGTCAATGAACAAGGTGATTGGGAATCTGAGAGTGAACACGAAGATAGTGGAGCACCGGATGAGCATGAGGATGAAGAAAGTGAGAAGAGTGGTTGTGATAGTCAAGCTGACATGGGAGATTGCTTTGTTTCTCGTCGTGTTCTTAGTGTCAATGCAACTAGAGAAGAGAAAGGGCAGTGCCATAATATTTTTCACATCCATGGCACCATCAAGGAGAAGGTTTGCAAAATTATTGTTGACAACGGAAGCTGCAACCACATTGCAAGTTCAGATTTAGTAGAGAAATTGGTACTAAAACAAAGAAGGCACCCAAGTCCATATAAGATGCAATGGCTCAATGATTGCGGTACACTTCGAGTAAGCAACATAGTCACTGTTCAGTTTTCCATTGGGAAGTACCGAGATCAAGTGGAATGTGACGTGGTGCCAATGCAAGCATGCCAATTGTTGTTGGGAAGACTGTCGGTGTCAAAACCGGCCGATCTCGGGTAGGGGGTCCCGAACTGTGCGTCTGAGGATCGAAGGTAACAGGAGGCAGGGGACACGATGTTTTCCCAGGTTCGGGCCCTCTTAATGGAGGTAATACCCTACTTCCTGCTTGATTGACTTTGATGAATATGGGGGTTACAAGAGTCGATATACCTCGAGATCGTAATGGCTAAACCCTAGATGCCTAGCATGTATGATTTGTATTATCCTCCATGGACTAAACCCTCTGGTTTATATAGACACCGGAGAGGCATAGGGTTGTACAGGGTCGGTTTACAGAGAAAGGAAACTACACATCCAAACGCCAAGCTTGCCATCCACGCAAAGGAGAGTCCCATCCGGACACGGGGAAATGCCTTATGTCTTGTATCTTCACGGCCCATCAGTCCGGCCCATGTAACATAGGCCGGCTCCCCGAGGACCCCATAATCTAGGACTCCCTCATTAGCCCCTGAAGCAGGCTTCAATGACGATGTATCTGGCGCGCAAATCGTCTTTGGCATTGCAAGGCGGGTGAGGGAGTCCTGGATTAAGGGGTCCTCGGACGGCCGGACTATTGGGCTATGAAGATACAAGACTGAAGATTCTCTCCCGTGTCCAGATGGGACTCTCCTTGGCGTGGAAGGCAAGCTTGGCGAATGATATGTAGATTCCTTTCTCTGAAACCCACTCTGTACAAACCCTAGTCCCCTACGGTGTCTATATAAACCGGAGGGCTTAGTCCATAAAGGGAGAGACAAATATGCAATCCTCATAGGCTAGACTTCTAGGGTTTAGCCATTACGATCTTGTGGTAGATCAACTCTTGTAATACTCATATCATCAAGATCAATATAGCAGGAAGTAGGGTATTACCTCGATAGAGAGGGCCCGAACCTGGGTAAACATCTTGTCCTCCACCTCCTGTTACCATCGACCTTAGACGCACAGATCGGGACCCCCTACCCGAGATTCGCCGGTTTTGACACTGACATTGGTGCTTTCATTGAGAGTTCCGCTGCGTCGTCACCAGAAGGTTTTGATGGCTCCATCAATCATCCGCAACAATGCAGTCCAGGGTGAGGTTTTCCTCCCCGGACAGATATTCGTATTCGGCGGCTTCGCACTGCGGGCCAACTCGCTTGGCTATCTGGAGCAGATCGACAGCTACGCCCCTGGCCATCAGGTCAGGATTGGAAGCTTGAACTACACCGCCGACATCTGCGGAGACTTGATCTTCGATGGGTTCGAGCCCACGACAGCCACACCCTGCCATCACGATGAACATGACCTAAATCTGTCATGGGACCGTGCTCAGGAGATAGCGCCTGTGACTGCTCTGGCCCTAGATCCGGAGCAGATCGCGATCCAAGGACGGGAAGCTCAACCTCGCCACGGAAACCGCAGACTCAGCGGCCCTAGAGCCGAACACAGATCTGAGCTCCAACGAGGCATGTGTCATCGGAACCTCGGACACGTCTCCGACCATAGGTTCCGAACCGCGTGTATCCGCGCCTATCGATCAGGCGCCGATCGTTGAGTTCAGCTCCGCGGATATCTTCCGGACACTCGCCTTTAGGCGATGTGCTAAACTCATTAAGGGCCCTTGCCTTATCTGGGGATTCTCAGCCGAACTATATTCGGTTCGAATTTGAAGACGAAAGCAGGGAATTTCAAGCCCCACCCACCACCCACTTCGTAACCAGGGTCGAAGAATTAACCGATCTACTTGGCTATACCTCCGAAGACTTCGAAGGGATGGACCTCGAAGCCGGAGAGTCATACGGTATATACATGGTGGACACACTCCAAGAGAAGAAAGCTGACGGTGACAATAACAAACCCATCGATGAACCTCCAAAACGACGGCGTCAGAAGCGTCGACCTCAATCCAGCAAAGGACACAACAACATTGTCACTGACGACGGTGATAATACAGACCAAACCGAAGACCCCGCAGACCCAGCGATGGAGCAGGACAACTAAGAGGACGGCGTGCATAGTCCGGGGCTGTGGTCCGAACAGAGCGACACCGAAGATAGCAATTATAAACCCGTCTCCAAAGAGGAGATCAGCTCGGGGGACGATGAATCCGTCATCCCAGAAGAACCCTTAGAACAAGAGCGCCTCCATCGGAGGCTTGTCGCTACTGCAAGGAGCCTGAAGAAGCAAAAGCAGCGGCTCAAAGTCGCACAGGATACGCTCAATGATAAATGGAACGACGTGCTAGACGCGGAGAAAAAATATGGCTATAATTGCCAAACAAAGAGCTATCCCAAACGCAAATTGCTGGCCGAATTCAATGACAAGACTATTGTGCCCATACCACCAAAGAACAATACGGACCGACCACCTCGGGGACAGGACAGAGTGGCTAGCAATGGCACACACAAGTCCGCACCCCTTCCCCGTAGAGGAAGAGGGGCTGCGGCTCAGGGCCAGCAACACGACCCACGTGAAGACCTGAACGAAAAAGCTGGCAAAACTAGATCCATCTACGGATCTAGGGATCGTGCTCCCACACAAGACTATGGCCCTCAAGCCAAAAATGCCGGTCACATATCAGTCTGGAGTCAATACCGAATACTACAACCGTCGGACCCATGCCACGGCATAGTCAAATACAGGGGCGCCGCGCACCCCCTATGCTTCACCGATGAGGTGCTGGATCATGAATTTCCAGAAGGGTTTAAACCCGTAAATATCGAGGCATATGATGGAACGACAGACCCGGCTGTTTGGATAGAAGACTTTATTCTTCACATCCACATGGCTCGCGGAGATGATCTCCACGCCATAAAATACCTACCCCTCAAATTGAAAGGGCCAGCTCGGCACTGGCTGAAAAGCCTCCCAGAAAAGTCCATTGGAAGTTGGGAAGAACTTGAGGACTCTTTCAGGGCAAACTTTCAAGGGACCTATGTACGGCCCCCGGATGTTGACGACCTAAGTCACATAACCCAACAGCCCGGGGAATCAACCCGAAAGCTGTGGAATCGGTTTCTTACTAAGAAGAACCAAATCGTTGATTGCCCGGACGCCGAAGCCTTAGCGGCCTTCAAACACAGTGTCCGGGACGAATGGTTGGCTAGACACCTCGGCCAGGAAAAGCCGAGGACAATGGCAGCCTTAACTACACTCATGACCCGTTTTTGCGTGGGCGAAGACAGCTGGTTAGCCCATAGTAGCACCAGCGACCCTGGCACGTCTGAAGTCAGGGATGGCAATGGAAAGCCACGACGCAACAAAAACAAACGTCGAAACAATGAAGGATGCCCAGAGGATACAACGGTAAACGCCGGATTCAGGGGCCCTAGACCCGGTCAACGGAAGAAGCTATTTAAATGCAACAAAGATGGCCCATCTAGCCTGGACAAAATTCTTGACAGGACCTGCCAAATCCATGGCACCCCTGCTAAACCTGCAAACCATACCAACCACAGTTGTTGGGTTTTCAAGCAGGTCGGCAAGCTTACCGCCAAACACAAGGGGAAGGGACCTCAAAGCAACGACGAGGATGTACCTTGCCAGCCGAACACGGGGGGACAAAAGCAATTTCCACCGGAGATCAAAATAGTAAAAACGATCTACGTCACTCATATCCCAAAGAGGGAGCGCGATCGCGCACTCCGAGATGTCTATGCCGTTGAGCCCGTCACCCCCAAATTCAACCCATGGTCGGCCTGCTCGATCACCTTTGATCGCAGGGACCATCCGGCCAGTATCCTTCACGAGGGTTCGGCTGCCCTAGTACTCGATCTAATAATCGACGGATACCACCTCACTCGAGTCCTTATGGACGGCGGCAGCAGTCTCAACTTGATATATCAGGGCACTGTCCGCAAGATGGGGATAGACCCATCAAAAATCAAGCCAAGCAGCACGACCTTTAAAGGAGTTATACCGGGCCTAGAAGCCCACTGCACGGGCTCTTTAACATTGGAGGCCGTATTTGGCTCTCCCGATAACTTTCGAAGCGAAGAGCTCATCTTCGACATCGCTCCGTTCCAAAGTAGCTATCATGCACTACTCGAAAGAACAGCCTTCGCTCACTTCAACGCAATCCCACATTATGCCTACTTAAAGCTCAAAATGCCTGGACCGCGTGGCGTAATCACAGTCAAAGGAAATACAGAGCGCTCTCTTTGCACGGTGGAGTATACTGCGGCCCTAGCAGCCGAACTCCAAATCGGCCAAGTTAAGCCGAATAGCTTATCGGTCGTCAAGACCGCGGACACAGCTAAACGTGTCCGGCGCTAGCTTCAGTGCGGCAGCTCAGATATATCCGAGCTCGATTAGCAGTTACGCCCCCATTGGCCGCCCCATAAGGTGATAGCATACGTGCCTCGTGTACATAAGTATATCCTTAAAATCCCTTGGGCAGTGCTGGGGGCACACTGCATAATAACAGTCCATAGTTCGGCTTGACCCTGTTCGGACTCTAAAAATTATCTTTCAACAAAAAAACCAGCTCTATTTACGGCCACACCGGATTCCTTTTACAAGTTTTTTCTTTTTACAGGTCTATGGCCACCACATTTTCCCTTCATGGACACATCACAAAGGAGAAAACAGCGCAGATGTGCAGTAGGGCCCCGCACTAAGGTTTCTTTTTAGATTAAGCCCCTGCGTAAACCTTTTTTATCTCTTTTTGTTTCATACTTTCCTGGCATGTGCAATGTCCAAGGAAGCTATCGACACTATCTGTAAGAATGCGGCTTGCCGCCCTAACAATGAATCTCATAGAAGTAGCTTGATTCATAATGTGTGTGAAGTTTTATTTTCTCACCACCTGCGTTCTTTCCCCACGACAGATTGCCACATGTGCCTTGAAACTAGGGTCCATTACCAGGGGCCGTATTCAGCCCAGTATATGTTGAAAAGTCCGAACACTTTAGGGAGTGTTCGGCGTCGCGAGTTTGGCCTTATATGCATCAGCTCCGAATCATGTCTTTGGTCAATAGTTGGGTTGCCCGGCTCCTGTGCTTGCTACCCTACGTTCCGCTATATCGGCTAGGGTAGTAAAGGGAGAACTACTGCGATTGTGTCCTGGTTCTTCCAGATGAGCACCTCAGTAGAGAAAGCCGAAAACTGACTGTCATGATGCGGCGAGAGCTGGTCAACCACTCGAGGACTCAGAGGAATCTTCGCGATTCCTTCCGCATTAACGAAGGACCGATTTTCCGGTCATGTATGTAAAACACACCATATTGGGATAACTGCATACATACCAGGGGCTATATCGTAGCCCCACTGTCAAACTCATATGGCTAAGTGAAAGTGTTAAAGCCCTATAGTCCGATTGCCTGGTTCGCCGCATTGACACCTCCTTAATGGACCAAGACGTTGGGTTAAGTGTGATCAATTATTCTCCGAACACCCCCGCGTTATATGCGAGGGGGCTGAAGCCGATGACTGGTAAACTTTCAGGTTATATATATATATACAAAACGGCCGCACAGGAGGCACTAAAATACTTTGTAGGCAAAAGTATAAATAAAGCCTTCGTTTATCATAAGCATTGTTCTTACAATTTTGATACATTTTACTCGAACATAATATCCTTTGAGCACTGACCCTCTATCAAGTGGGCACCCTCTAAGACTTCTTCAAAATAATGCTCTGGCGTGTCCTTGCCCTCGGGTGGACCCCTTGTTGCAATATCGGTGGCCTTCATCTTCGCCCAGTACGTCTTGACACGGGAAAGTGCCATCTGTGCACCTTCTCACTACAAAAAAAATACACTTCCGTGATGAGACGTGTTTGTCACAGTAGGTCGCGTTTTTGTCATGCATGTACATCCATGACGATTTTATGACAGAATCAAGATAGTCATACCTGTGCTGTCGTAGAAGTGTTCCATGACATTACCAAAATTATCATCATGGAAGTGTCCACTTCCATGATGATAAATCCGCGTCACAGAAGTGCTTTCGTCAAGGGTGACCGACACATGGCATCCACCGTAACGGAACGCTGTTAAGCTATCGGGTCCGGTTTTGGATCCGATAACCCGTTAACAGCCCCGATCAATGGGGATTTTCCACGTGTAAAATCATCATTGGCTGGAGGAAACACGTGTCGGCTCATCGTTGGGACAGATGTCATCCACTCATTGGACAGAAGGCGCCTATGATACGTCGACACGTGGCACGGCCCAACAGAGGCCCATTCCTGTGAAAAAGCCGGCCAGTTTGACTTGGTCAAAAGGTGGTGGGCCGGCCCATGGAAAGCCTGTTAACGGCCTGCTCGCATATAGCCCATTTACAGCCCGCTAACCCAAGGCCCGTTACGCCCTATCCGAATTAGGCCCAGTAGCGTCATCTGGGCCATCCAATATGATTTCAGCCCGTTTTCACTTCTGGCCCATGTATGGCCCATGACGTCTTTCGGCCCATATGAGGCCCTTTGTAACTCTTGGCCCATTAACGGCCCGTGGTGAAACTGGCCCGTAATGAATAGTGTATCACTTTATACCCATTAACGGCCCATCAGTCCGTTGGGCCGTTTCCAGCCCATGTTATCTTTCGGCCTTCTCAGAGCCCATTTATTCTTGGGCTCATTTCCAGCATTCGTTTACTTACGGCCCGTTACTGTCATTTTCTGCTTGTGGGCTAAATTCAGCCCGAGGTTACAGTCGGCCCGTTAATACGTTGGGCCATTTTCATAGCGTCATCAAATACAGCCAATTAACGACGGCCCGTTATGGTCGGCCCATGAACAGACGATTCCAACTCTAGCCCGTTTACAGCCATAATGCGGTCTTTTATTGGCCCATGTTTGGCCAACCGATCATACGGCTCGTAGAAGGCCCATTGATGATACGGCCCGTAGAAGGCCCATTGTGTCTACGACCCGTATACGGCCCATTGTTTCTACGACCCGTAGAAGGCCCGTTGTTTCTACGGCCCGTAGGAGGGAAATGGTAACTACAATAAATATGTAGCCCATGGTTATTGTGGCCTAGTTTGAAAAAATAGGTTATTGCGGCCACTAGCAAACCGCGGAAAAAGAACTGCACTGACTACAAACAAAGAAATAAACAAGACAATAAGGAAATAAATAAGCAAGCAACTTACGCTAGGCTATCACGGCTATTACACATATTACATCCACTGGGCATCAAAGTTCGCCACCAGTGCAAATATAGGGAACACAACAGCATATAAACGCCGCAGCAAAACAAGTCCAGAACTGAAGCCACTTCATAAGAGCTCAAGAAACAATATCCTGGGTACCCATAATGCTGGCAAGATGCTTAGCAAGCTTATTAACTTTCTCTTGTTTGGCGCTTAAGTCCTCCAGCACTTGCCGTTGCACCAGAAAGTATGCATCTGAATTCTGCAGGGACTTCCTCAGTCCTTCGGCTTCCTATCGCATAACATCTGATCGATGTCTTTCAACTTGAAGTTGAGACTCAAGAAGCCGAACTGATTCAGGCAACGAGTTCGAAGAGCTGGTGCCAGCAGTAGTAGCCAGTAACTCGAACACTACATCAAGACAGGACTTTGGGGTTGTCGCAGTGTCTTCAATATAGTTTTTATCAGCTTTCTTGGAGACCAACAGGGATGTCTCACTATCTTGAACCTTATCTGCATTACTTCCTTTACCATTGCATAACGGGGTACTCTTCTCCAATATTTTATCCGCGTCCTGAAAGAGAAACAAACAAACACATCACAGGTTTACAATGTAGTATATGAAACTCATTTTGGTAAACCAGTTCAGTAGTAAGGTGGACAGGATAATAGCATGAAACAAACATATATCTATGTAGTGTGGTCACTGTATGGTCTATATCATTCTAGTTTATGTTGCCAAATCAAGATAGATACATTTTGAATCATATCTATTTAAGACAAAGCAGCATAGACATTATATAAGTGTGGGAAACTAGACAGCAATAACAACACTTGTAATGTGCATGGCATGAGAACATAACTATTTATTCAATTGAAACTGAAATCAACATAGAGCAAGTTACAACAGCAAACACGTTAAAGAAACAGGTTTAAAACATACTTGTTGCGCCATTGGAGTTTCAATTGCATCCTTCAAATTTGAAATTAGTTGGTATGAGTAAATACAGTGATGCAAGAGCAAAGTAGTATGAACCATAGCTACGGAACCTGACCTGAGAACAATTCTTCTTCTGCTTTAAGCATTGACTTGGGGTTCAGAGTGGTGGTCCCTGTGCTTTGGGCACTGGAGTTGCCTTACTAACTGCTCGTGTTTGGGTGCTCTGTAGTGGAGATGGTGCTGTGTCAACGGGAACTGGGTTACTATCTGCTGGGGTTGGGGTTAGAAGGGGTGTAGCTGGTTCTCTGTCCAACTGGGTAGGGGTACAATCTGCATGAGTCTGGGTTATGTGTGGTGGGGCTGGTTCTTGGGCAAGTACAACTGTGGTTCTATCTGCATCGACAGGTAGCACGATCTTTTCTGAAGACCGTGTTTTTACTCCCACAGATACTGCCATCACTCCCTCCAATTGAAATGGCTGATAAACAAGAAAAGTAATTGAATGTACAGACATTGTAAGATAGACAGGTGCAATGGATAGTAGGGAAGAAAACAGGGCATGAAATAATTCACATTTATGTTGTCTAACCAAACAGAATAGCAGGACATAATTTCACATATATGATGGCTAATTAAACAGGATAGCATGACACAATTTCACATGTATGATGGCTAACTAAACAGGATAGAATGACATACTTCAAAATATGATGACTATGTAAACAGGATGACATGATATAACTATACGATGTGTCTATTAAAGTGGTTGGCATGCCATAAATCACAAACATGCCGTCGATGGAAACATGATGGCATGATATAATTCACGGATAGAATGACATAATTTAAAATATGATGACTATGTAAACAGGATGAGATGATATAACTATATTATGTCTTTAGAAAATGGGTTGGCATGCCATAATTCAGATACATGCTGTCTATGTAAACATCATGGCATGACATAATTCAAATATATGATTTATATACTAAGGAAGTGAGCAGAGGGCAATCGCATATATGATGTGTCAACTAAGGAGATGGCATTCAATATTGTGTATATGATGTAAAAACTAAGCATTGCAATACAACATATGCATGATATGAGTAATATAACCCTGCCAAGTTTGAGCATACACCTCAGGGGGATAATAGGACTGGTCATCTGCCTCTGAATCCTCCTCTGAAGAGCTATCTGTAACCAGCAAGATATCTGCTTCAGCAGGTAGCATTGTCTGCTCTGAAGACCTTGTTTTCACTCCAGATTTCTCCATCACCAATTCAAATGGCTGATGCACAGGAAGAGCAGTTGAATATACAAACATTGTCGACAAAAGCAATGAGAAATACAAAAAAGGACGGCATGATATAATTCACATATATGACGCTTGCCTAAACAGCATGGCATTGCATAATTCACATACATAATGCCTTGCAACAAGATAACATTGCATAATTCACATATATAATGTCTTGCAACAAGATGGCATTGCATAATTCACATATATGGTAATTAGACACTAAACAGGTGGCATTCACACAAAGCATGTCTAAACTAAGCAAATGACATAGCAATGCAAGATACCATACGCACGATATGAGCAACATAACCCTGCCAAGTTAGAGCATGCACCTCGGGGGGGGGGGATATGACTGGTCATCTGTCTCTGAATCCTCCTCTGAGGAGCTATCGGTAACCAGCAAGACATGCGCTTCGTCAGATAGCATTGTCTGCTCTGAAGACCTTGTTTCCACTCCAGATTTTTCCATGACCGTGCCGAATGGCTGATGCACAGGAAGAGTAATTGAATGTACTAAAATTGTTGACAAATTTAACACGTAATAAAAAAATGATGGCATGATATAATTCACATATAAGATGACTGGCTAACCAGGGTGGCATTGCAAAATTCACATATATGATGCCTGGCTAAACAAGATGGCATTGCATGATTCACATATACGATAAAGAAACTAAACAGATGGCATTGACACAAAGCATGTCTAAACTAAGCAGATGACATCTTTAATGTATACAGTAAGCAATGCAAGGCACCATATGCATGATATTACCAACATCAGCATGCCAAGTTAGAGCGAAGACCTCATGGGGTAAATAGGAGTGGTCTTCTCCTTCTGAATCCCCCTCAGAACAGTTATCTTCCTCTTGATTACGATCCGAAATGGGTGGAGGGGGGCTGCCTTTGCGCCCACCATGGAACGACGTCTGCATGAAATTTTATTGCCACGCAAGGCTCGTCTCTTTTGCTCTACATGATCAGTTCCATTGTGTACAATAACTGGCATGCATAGGAATAAAACATAGTGAGATTATGTAAGGAGTGCATGCACAAATCCAGAGTGATGGTAGCAAACTGTGGATAGACCCAAAACCAATGATAGCAGGCAGATAATAGCTTTAGTTAAAAATACAGATAATGGCTCCTTTAATGTTTGTTTGCACCCAACATGAAACTCATAGTAGACACCGGAGATTAACCAGATAGTAGACAGATAGTACTGATTGCTGCCCCAATATGTACCCCACAACCATTTAAAAACTCAAGTTTCAGCATTAGTTTGGACCTGACTCGGAGTCTAATAGGTGAACACGACGATAATGTAGCATGTCATCATATTAAGCGACGCATAACGTAAGCAGACACGGAAGAGTGCGACCTCTCTTGCGGACCCGTGTAGTCCTCAAGGTCATCTGCTCAGTTGATGATGGTAATGCAGTTGTCGTGGCTGCCGGCGGCGGGGAAGAAGATCTGAGGCGGCGAAAGACAGTCTGGAGAGCGGATCCCTGCTGTGGTGAACCCTTCCGTCGTTGGAGCAGCTGAGCTGGGGTGGAACACAGCGCCGCAGGAGCAGGACAAACCACACAAGGTTTTCTTTGACACATATCTATAACAGAAGTAATTGAGTAAGGGCTTGTTTGAATATGAGGATTCTAACAATGCAGGGATAGGAAATAGACAGGAATAGGATAGGAATGCACGTGCAAAACAGAGAATTTAAAAACACAGGATTTCTGCCAATCTGGGTGTTTGATTCACAACAATTGGAAGATCACAGGATGCAAAAAAGCATGGTGAGATTAAGTCAAACCACAAGAAAATGTACGGTTATAATGCTATTATGCTACTATCTCTTAGTCTTGTGCTTGATGAATAGGAATATGAGAAGGAGGACACGTGGAAATTAGAATATTTACGGTTTTTCGTTCAAGGAGATACTAAAGGAACAAATCCTACAGTTTTCCTTCGCTCCATTCCTTTGCACCAAATTCATGAAAAGTAGTACCATATGAAACTTTCCAATTCCTATGTTTTTCATTCACTTTTCCTTTCAAGCACTGGCGATTCTAGTAGGCAGGCTTGAGCAAGGAAAATCATACACTAAAAAAATGTTTTTGTGCTACTTCTATTACTTTGGACCTAGGCCACTGGCATACTAGCTCAACTCCCAGGCCCATCGACAAATGCACAGCTCAAACGCGCATAGATAAATAATGATGGCGTTCAAGAGAGTCCATCACGGATAGCTAAGTTGTCTGGTACCTCATTGCTTGTCATATAGTAGGATAAAATAATCGTATTTCACGTTACTACATGTGGAGAATATATATAACATGTAGAGTAAAAAAGAGATGCAATAAGTGTACAACCTCTTTGGCGAAGCCATGTCGAACTCAGCGTGATTGGGTTGGCCGGTGAGGATGCTCCGGCTGACTTGGCTGTCAGAGGAGGGGAAGAAGATCTTATGCGTCTGGAGATGGAGCCCGAGGTACTGCTCCGCTGTGATGGAGGGTTTCGTCGTTGGAGCAGCTCCGGTGAGTTGTATGACGCCGAGGCTGAAGCAGGACAAGAGAGACAACATTAACCTGAGTGAAATTCTAATAGCATCTCCAATACATGACGTAAAATACATAACCATAAAGTGCTGGATGTAAAATACATCAGCCGCTCATCTCTGAACTTAACTGTCGAAACTGAATTTAACTCTCGAAACTGAACTTAACTGTCGAAACTGAATTTTGCTGTCGAAACTGAATTTTACTGTCGAAACTGAACGCACTAGCAAGGTGAGGCTACACGCCAGTAGAATGACTTTTTCATCTCTGGTCAGTCGATTTTGCAGCCGTTGGATACGAAATCAAGGGCCTGCAGTTCATCTTCAACCTCCACCCCCCTGAGCCGCCAGCCACCACCGGCCAAACAGCAGCCCCCACCGCCCGCGGCCGGCGGTGCGCCGCCCCGCCCGCCCCGAAAACAGTCTCCACCGCCGGTCCACCGCCACCCCGGCCATCCCTCTAGGCCCCCCCGTGCCGAGCTTTTTCTCCGGCGATTCCCACGCCACCGCCCCACCACCGCCGGTGACCACCGCCACCACCCTGAACCCTAAGATAGATAGTGGGGTACCTCTCCAGCGAGCCCCCCTCCATGCCGCGGCTGGTTCTTCCTTCACCCCAGCGAGCCCCCCCACCCCCTGAAAATCGACTGACCCAAAAGTCGATTCAGTCGACTGAAGTGTAGCTAAATCGGAGCAGCATCGCACGCAATAGCAAGAGCGAGAGTAGCAGCGCGAGCAAGAGCAATAGCAAGAGCAGACCAGGCAGGGGACCGAGAGCAAGAGCAGAGCAGCAGCGCGAGCAAGAGCTAAAGCAGCAGCAGCTCCTACTGATGTGGATGTCGCCGCCGAGGGAGCAACGCCGTGGAGGAAGTGGCCGGCGACGGCGCCGTGGATGGAGCCGCGCCGTGTCGGCTCGGGACCGAGCGCCGGCAGCACCGTGAGATCGAATCAAGAAGAAAATTCGACGATTAGTGTACAACCTCTTTGGTGGCGCCGATTAGGCCGCAACTTCATCCGAGGAAACGGTGATGATGATGCTCTTCTGGTTGTGCAGGTTAAGACGGCGGTGTGGGAATGGAGGTGGCGCGAAAGACGAGGGGAACATCAAGGCAGCTCCTTGGAGGTGGAGGACGGGGTGGCTGAACCGGCGGGACGACGAGATCGACGACGAATCCTCATCCGGTACGGTGGATGAGGGACGTCGAGGTGTTGCTGTGGATGACGTCATCGGGGAAGAGGCTCCAGCTGGGTGGCGGGCGGAGGAGGGTGTGGGGCTTCGTCGCGGGTTTTCGCGGCCTCGGTGTACGAATGGGTGGGCGGATGGGATGGGAGTGGGGAACCATGGCTTAGGGACGCGCTTGTCCGAAATGTGGGGTAAGTTATGAAAGTACCCCCACCAATTTGAGGCGGTTCTTTCGGTTCAGGGGTACCACGGGCATTTCGCGTGTCGGGATTTCACAGGAGGTGGGAGTTTTCGCACGCGTTGTAATTTTGGAATACTAAGGCGCGGGTTGAGATGGAGGGAGTTGTCGGAGCACAACGAGACAAAGATATATCTTAAATATTTCAGGGTAACAAGGCGCGGGTTGAAGAGGCGGGAGTTTCACAGCACGATAGACAGAGACACTAGCTTGAAATTTCGGCATAACAAGGCGCGGCTTGAAATTTCGGGAGAACAAGCTTAACGTGTACCCCCCCAAAAAAAGACAATTTGCACCTCAACACGCACAACATACACACAAACACCATTTAGACTATTGTAAGGTACACGTGCATTGCACGCATGAGATTTGGCAACCAAATTATGAATAAATACCACATTATAGCATGTAAGCTTTGAGTCATATATGCATGATGTAGATGTTCGTTTAAGTCTTATAGTTCATTTCATTCAAAATCATCTAGTTTTTATAAGAAAGCTAATCTATTTTAAGATTCATGGAATTGTGCGTTGTAAGACATAAAGTAAAAACAAATAATGGCAAATCCTATAGAAAAACATTTGGGCAATTCTGATACGGAAGATTCTAGAACAAAGAAGAAGTGCTTGTGTTTTGATGTTTGTGCATTATGCTTAAGTTCAACCATGGAGTCTTCTGGATTATACATGTGGCAAAATCTGGTGGAATCTAGATGATATCCAATGGCCAGTAGTGCTCAAATTTTCCATCTCTGGACCATCGGATTCGCCTCATCCAACGTCCATCTTTCAAAGTTAAAGTTACCCACACACAATATAAAAATATATAAAATATAATATATATAGGGGTATAGATATAGAAATGTGATGCGAAAGCCACCCATCATCTCCAATTAGAATAGTGTGTCCATGCACGGATGCGATGTGGCCAAATGATGTCTGCCATCGGTATCTCAAATTCAAATCACTCTGACCTTGTTCAATGTGTATACATTACAACATGCTCGTTTCCAAACCACACCGCGCAGATCTCCGTTATATTCATGCATGCATGGGTTTCAAACATCAGGATCTCTTATTCAAACATTTGAATTCAACTTTACATTGATTATGACCTCACCTAGTCTTTTACATCCACACAGTCGTCTTCTCTTTATAATTGTACCACTAACTTTCTCTCGTGCATGCATGCACACACACTACCAGTCGGCATTATCCATCGCACACACGCAATCTTTTTCTTCAGGTCGGTCTCCCATGAAGGCACACACCCACACACATCCCCCTCTCCATCATATCGGGTATTCTTTATCTCTCATGCGTGCATGTGCAACGATCGATGTTCCTCTATGTCTGTGTGTATATAGCTAGGTCTTTCATAGTTTTCCACACAAACCGATCAATCGATATATCCAGTGAGGTCTCACCCTCTTTCCCACGTCCACATCGATCAATCTATACCTCTCTATATAGGATTAACATATATAGATAATACACCACATTAATTATATATCCAACGTCCCCCTCTCATCATCCATGCCTTCCGCTTCATCTCTCAAACGCGCGCACAATGGCGAAGACAGGGGGCAGCAAGGGCCCTGCCCCCCCGAACATCACTATATATCGAGGCTAATATGAATGTGATCATTAGACAATTGCTGCTAAAAATGGTTTAAGTTCATGAATTGACCCTCCTCGTAAAGGATTAGCAATGCTTGGCCCCCTAGCTCATTTATTTTTCATGGCTACGCCACTGCGCGCAACAGCGCACGTTCTCGCCCCCTCTCTCTGAATATCAATCTCGCACTTGTGCACTCCTTCATAAATCTCCCTCCACTCGGCCCCTCGCACCATCTTCTAGCCCCCCACCGGATTTTGCCACATGTACAATCTAGCAGACTCCATGGTTGAACTTAAGCATAATGCACAAACCTCAAAACAACAGTGGTTCTCCTTTGTTCTAGAATCTTCCGTATCATAACTGCCCAAATTTTTTTCTAGTTGAATTGCCATTATTATTTTTTACTTTATGCTTTACAACGCACAATTCCATGAATCATAAAATAGATTAAGGGCTTCTTTGATTCAAAGGATTCTCAAAGGAATTTTGGAGGATTCTAATCCTTAGGAATTTTTCCTATCTTGGTTGTTTGATTCGTAGGATTGTAAACCATAGGAACTTTTCCATATGATTCATTTGCACTAGATTTCATAGGAAACATCCCATCCACTCAAACCTCTTTGAAAGAATTCTGCATTTTTTCTATGCACAACCAAACACTCGTACAATCCTGTAGGATTCAAGACGACATTCCACTATAATCCCATGTTTTTCCTATTCCCGCCTTTTGGAAATCCTACGAATCCAAGAGGCCCTAGCTTTTTTATAAAAACTAATTGATTTTGAATGAGATGAACTATACGAATTAAACGAAGGTCTACATCAGGCATATATGACTCAGAGCTTACATGCTTTTTTTAGGGGAACTTGCCGCATTTATTCATAATTTGGATGCAAAATCTGATGCGTGCAATGCACGTGTACCTTACTAATACTTCGAGTATGTGCAAAACACGTAAATTAGAATTCCAATGACACGCTACACAGTGTCTCTCTTACAGTTCATGAAGCCACGTGGCACATGTGGAGGCGTTTTCGTGACCTCCTTGTGTGGATTGATCACATTGACGTGCTGCTGGTTCCAGAAGAATGTACTCGTCCTCCCTGAGCCATACTGTCGGTACATGCACGAAGCGAAGATGTGCACGCACGCCACACACGCACTCATTCCCTCGCACGCACACGCGGGTACACGGGCGGACGCAATTTTGTACCAAGATCCACCCCATGTGATAATTTGACGCGTGTAAAGTCGTTCACTTCATTGATGGTCAATTCATACAGCCCATGCAAATTGAGTGGATGTGAGGGCGGAAGAAAGACATTACTACTCCACTGCGCGCATGCGAGTAGTTAAATCATGGGTTGCTAGTAGTACTTCCATTGCTCTCGTTCGTACTTTGTACCAATTTTTGACAGTAACATAATATTTACGCATTTGAGCAGTGTAGTCTACTTGAAATTTATGTTCCACTAAACTCATCGAGAGCCGTTTCGGGCCTCGAAACCAAAACCATGAATTAATCTTTACCTTGTTCCCATCCCATTCGAAAGCCTGCTCACACCTACTAGTACGTACCAAACCTGAACGTGTTCCCACTATGTAGGTATTAGTACTAGTGCTAGTACATAGGTTATAAAAAGGGTAACTACCTAACCGAAAATTACTCTACCTTTCCTCCTCATAAGTGCTTCTTCTTCGTCCGTCCTTGCCATGGATGGTGATCAGAGCTCTAGGTCGAGAACTACTCGTAACAAGGGAGCGACAACCAAGCCTGCAGAAAAAACCGAGAGGGCTCGCTGTCGGTGTCAAAACCGGCGGATCTCGGGTAGGGGGTCCTGAACTGTGTGTCTAAGGCTAATGGTATCAGGAGGCGGGGGACACAATGTTTGCCCAGGTTCGGGCCCTCTCGATGGAGGTAATACCTTACTTCCTGCTTGATTGATCTTGATGATATGAGTATTACAAGAGTTGATCTACCACGAGATCGTAGAGGCTAAACCCTAGAAGCTAGCCTATGATTATGATTGTTGTTGGTCCTACGGACTAAACCCTCCGGTTTATATAGACACCGGAGGGGCTAGGGTTACACAGAGTCGGTTACAGAGAAGGAGATCTACATATCCGAATTGCCAAGCTTGCCTTCCACGCCAAGGAGAGTCCCATCCGGACACGGGACGAAGTCTTCAATCTTGTATCTTCATAGTCCAATAGTCTGGCCAAAGTATATAGTCCGGCAGTCCGAGTACCCCCTAATCCAGGACTCCCTCAGTAGCCCCTGAACCAGGCTTCAATGACGATGAGTCTGGCGCGCAGATTGTCTTCGGCATTGCAAGGCGGGTTCCTTCTCCAAATACTCCATAGAAGATTTAACACGAGGATCATGTCCGGCTCTGCAAAACAAATTCCACATACCACCGTAGAGAGAATAATATTCCACAAATCTAATCCGCTGACAACTTTTCATAGCGTGACATCACGCCACAGCCCGGTCATTATTCGAACCGTTTTTCTCAACCAGCCGCTGCACATATTGCGAGGCGGTTTTATTGGCACATCTTGTCGTAGTAGAGATCGTGTCCCCTTATCACGGGATTCTCATCAATACGGGTATGGGTAACCCAACCACGCCGTTAACACGACGCTTGGGGGAATGAGCGAGTTTTACGGGGCAAGTGGGGAGGCGCATGGTTTCTACCGCCTTTATAAAGAGATTAGGATTCACCTTTTCTCCACCCACGCCTTCTTCTTCCTCTGCTCATCCATTTCCCTCGCTCGAGCTCTAGCGCCCCAGCCTTCTCCTTCTCCGCAAAGTCACTCAAGCATGTCCGGAGCAGGAGGAAAGTGGATGGCCTCCACCGTTAAGGAGGCGGACATCACGAAGCTCCGGGAGGCCGGATACCTAGCCGCAGATATCGCGCACAGGCTTCCTACCGAGGGGCAGATAATCCCTACCCCTGAGCCTCAGGAGAGGGTAGTGTTACTCCCTCACTTCGTCCGCAGACTGGGATTCCCCTCCACCCATTTGTCCGCGGGCTCATGTTTTACTACGGGTTGGACTTCCATGATCTGGCCCCCAATTTCATCCTCAATATCTCGGCGTTTATCGTCGTGTGCGAGGCCTTCCTCCGCATTACGCCCCACTTCGGCCTATGGCTGAAGACCTTCAACGTGAAGCCGAAGGTGGTGGTGGGCCAGCAAGCTGAGTGCGGAGGCACCATGGTGGGCAAGATGCCCAATGTCACTTGGCCCGAAGGCTCCTTTGTGGAGACCGTGAAGGGGTGGCAATCGGGGTGGTTCTACATCACCGAGCCGGGCGACACCAACTGGGTAGCGGCCCCCGAATTTTGATTTGGCGTCCCTATGCGGCTCACTTCCTGGAAAGAGAAGGGCCTAGCCTGGGGCTCATCGGTGGAGCTGACCGGACTCCAGACCTGCATCAAGAATATGATGAACAAGAGAATCAAGCTTGTCAACGTGGTCCAGGTCATGCTCTCCTGCCGGATCCTTCCATGTCAAAGACGGGCTTTCAATATGTGGGAGTTCGACCCGGCCGAACACCAGACGCTGCGAGAGCTCTTCGACACAACGCACGAGGATGTCTGGAAAGTGCTGTTCAAGGCTTCTGAGGTACCACCACCCACGACCGAAGATCGCGGACTCAGCGCAAGGCGCTCTGCCAATCTGGTAAGTTTTTACATTCTTCAAGACGTGCCTTTTACCAGCACATCCGCGGGAGGAATCTAAACTTCCATGCCTATTTATCAGGACTGGGTAGCGCTAGCAGAGCGGATTGACTGTCCGGCTCCTCTACCCGAAGACCCAGCATCGGCTCTCTTAACAGAGATGCTGGCTCCGGCGCCCTATGAGGTGCTGGAGAAGAAGAAGAAGATTGCGGGGACCAGGAAAGGTCTCCGGCGCAAGGTCGTATCGGACTCATCGTCCGAGGACTCCAAGGCGCATTCCTCCAACAAAGAGGACGAAGAAGTGGCAGAAATGCCTCCCCCGGCGACCGGGGGGAGAAGAAAAGGAAGGCCGCCCCGCCTGGGGGGCCGAAGGGTCCAAGAAGGGAAAGACCCTCCCTCCGGACCACTCCACCACCGCCGCCTACAGCGACGAGGAGTGGTTGCCCAGGGACAAGCCCCTGGCAAAATCGTAAGTATCCGGACACTGTAACACTTCCGGTACGTATTGCTTTATTGCTTCTTATCATGTTAAATATGATCATGCAGTCCGACCAAATCCCACCTCAACGGATCCTCCTCGGATGGGTCCTTGAGTCAGTCGGCGATGAACAGCGATTCGCTCCCGACGGCCACCTCCCCCCGGTACGCGGACGACATCGAGGTGCTGTCCCAGAGGATACCGGATCAGGGGGAGACTGTTCTGGAGATGCCCCAGGGTGAAGTCCCAGACGCCGGACACATGGGGGGAAGACCCCCATGGATTCTGATCACGGGGACCGTAGTAAGTCGGGCCCCCAGCCGGATACCGCGCCCGAACCTCCAACGGTACCAGATTCAGGCAGGCAGCCCCTCGTTAGGGAGGGCGAGCCGCCTGTGCCGATGACCTCTGTCCATCCAGAGGCATCGGACAACTTGGTGGAGGCTCTTCGCGGCGCTTCCATTGACGAAGAGCACCGCACCATAATGAGTGCGGTGATTGAGAAGGTTCGGTCCGCCAAGAGTGGATTGACCGAAGCCTGCGTCAGCCTCCTAACAGGCTTCGAGGTAAGTAAATAAAACTATAAGAAAATATCACGGTGTAGACAGTAGCCCCTGATGCTCTGTTTGGTGTCCGGAAAGAAAAGCCGAACGGAGGATCAAATAATGTCCGCAGGAGTCTAACAGAGTATGTCTATGTGCATAAGCAGGCGTCGCTGCTGGCCGCTGCCGCACGTACTGCGGAGGTCTCCGAACTAAAGTGGGACCTGGAGCAGACCGAAGAAGAGCTCGGCCTCGTGAAGAGGCAGCTCGAGGAGAACAAAGGTACATAATACCCCGTCTATATATTAATAAAAAAGGAATGGTTTTAGCTCATGAAAATGTTATGAACTTTAACAGGGGCCGCAACCGAAGTGGCGGCCCTTAAAAAGGCGTTGACCGAGGCCAAAAAAAAGCGGCCAAGGATCGCACTGAGCGCGAGAAACAAGGGGCCCGCGTCGGCGAGGTCCAGCAAGAGCTCCAGGATTTTATCAAAAAATATGAGTCCTTGGAGCGTGACTCTAGGACGCAAGAGCCCGAGCTTGCGAAGGCGCTCCAAAGCGTACAAGACGCTAAGGCCGAAGCCCACAAGGCTCTTCAGGAGATTGAGGCGGCCAAGAAGATTGCGGCGGGTAAGGCATTCAATATGCAAAGCAAGCATGTGAAGGAGACTTTCTTTTTACTTACCCAAATTTGGAGCTCTCCAGGAGCATTCGCAGATCTGCCGCGCAGCGTTTCTGATGCCGCAGAGTTCTACCGAGCTGAGGAAGGGAGCTCGACGGAGAAGTTGTTCTGGTCCCAGTATATTGGGGCTGAACGTCCGATGACTTTGAGCGACCGGCTGAGGCAACTGGTCGAACTTCACAAGGCGGCCGAACTGGCCATGAAGGACCTTATAGTCCGGATGTGGCTGGCCGAGCCCCTGCCCAGCAGCTACTTCGGCCTGGTTAAGCGGCTTGTGTCTTCCTGTCCGCGGCTCGAAGTCATAAAGCAGCCAGTCTGCATTGAAGGCGCGTGCAGTGCCTTCGCCCGCGCAAAAGTGCACTGGGCGAAGATGGATGCCGAGAACCCGGTGACGGAGGGGCCACCGAAGGGCAAGGAGCACCGCCGCCTCGAGAATTATTATCATAGTGTCCTGAAGGGCACCTGCCTTGTGGTGGAGGAATGTGCTAAGGATGTAATATTCGAGTGAATGTACTCATTTGATCCTGTAATATGAAAACAAGTTCATTTGCGCCATGTAACGCTTGTTGATTTAAAATACTACCTTCTGTGCGGCCGTTTATAAAATCTGAAAGTTGGACAGTCGTCGGCTTCTGCCCCCATGTAACTAGTACCGGGGTGTTCGGGATGAAAACACTCTTTATCCTGATTTTTGGTCCTTTGAGGAGGTGTTTAACGCAACGAACCAGGCAATCGGACTATACGGCTTTATCACTCTCACTTAGCCATAGAAGTCTACAATTTTAAATTTTGGCGTAGCCCCTGGTATTCGGAAGACCGAACTTGGGGTGCTATACACGCCTAAATCGGACAAGGCCGATTCTTCGCCCAAAGCGAAAAAAATCTTTAAGGATTTGAGACCTCTCGAACAGCGACCGGCTCTCGCCGCATCATGACAGTCAGTTTTCGGCTTTCTCTACTGAGGTGCTCGCCTAGATGAACCAGGGCACAATCGCAGTAGTTCTCCCGGTGGCACCTTAGCCGATAGAGCGGAACATAAGGTATCAAAACACGGGAGCCGGGCAAACCCAACATTTGACCCAAGACATGATTCGGAGCTGATGCATATAATGCTATAAGTTCGGGGTGCCGCACTGTCGAAAGTGTTCGGACTTTTCTTGCCGTGTTATGGGGTACACTGAAGCCCCTGGCGAACTGATCGTACCAAAGTGTACGGGTGCAAAATTTAATAAATAAACAAACAAGGAAAGAAATAAAGAAATGTAATAATAAGCTAACGCTGTACATTATTTTCCATTGCTATTTGAATAGTACGTCAAGGCGTATGCATACGAGTAGTGCGATAAGCAAAATAGGACTAGTTGACATGTCCTAGCCAAGAGCGAGCTGCATGTGGGCATGTAAAACAGGTATAGCGATCGTTAGCAGAGACCACATGGTAATTCCCTTGTACGTCAAAGCTTCTTGCCTCCTTGGCGTTTCTGTCCCGTGATGGGTCCAACGATCAGGTTATCGGAAGAGCCTTCAAAAAATGGGGACCTGAAAGAAAGAAAAGGGCGAAGGTATACGGGTCCTGGGGGGGTTGAGCCGCATTGTGGGCCGTATTGTAGCTGCGCCTCCGCCTGTGCCCATGGTATTTTAAGTGCGTAGTTATGTACGCGCGGCACGAATTCCGCTGCTTGACTGGGACTAGGGCGGAGGCCGAATTGCTAGGCGAGCCCAGGACATGCCGGACGATCCTGTTGCAGAGTACTCCGGACTCGCTTAGCGGTGTCCGGGGGCTTTATGGCCGAACTAGAGGTCTGCCTAAGAAGGCTACTTTGTGCTTCTGCTGCGAGGGCCACAGTGTGCTCCTCTGTACGGAGGGAGCGCTATATGTTTCCATTGACTGTTATAACCCCGCGAGGACCTAGCATCTTGAGTTTGAGGTATGCATAATGCGGTACCGCATTGAATCTGGCAAATGCGGTTCGTCCGAGCAGTGCGTGGTAGCCACTGCGGAATGGGACGATATCGAAGATTAACTCCTCGCTTCGGAAGTTGTCCGGACATCCAAAGACTACTTCTAATGTGATCGAGCCCGTGCAGCGAGCCTCAACACCTGGTATGACACCTTTAAAGGTGGTTTTGGTGGGTTTGATCCTGGAGGGATCAATGCCCATTTTGCGCACTGTATCCTCATAGAGCAGGTTCAGGCTACTGCCACCGTCCATGAGGACTCGTGTTAGGTGGAATCTGTCGATGATAGGGTCAAGGACCAATGCGGCCGAACCACCATGACGGATACTGGTAGGATGGTCCCTGCGATCAAAAGTGATCGGACAAGAAGACCATGGATTAAACTTTGGGGCGACTGGCTCCATCACGTAGACGTCCCTTAGGGCACGCTTCCGCTCCCGCTTGGGAATATGGTTGGCGTATATCATCTTCACCGTTTTCACATGGGGAGGAAATTTCTTCTGTCCCCCTGTGTTCGGCGGCCGGGGCCCCTCGTCGTCATCACTATGCGGCCCCTTTTCCTTGTTTTCGGCATTCAACTTGCCGGCCTGTTTGAACACCCATCATTCTCTGTTGGTGTGGTTGGCTGGTTTATCGGGGGTGCCATGGATTTGACACGAGCGATCGAGTATACGGTCCAGACTGGATGGGCCCAGATTGTTTCTCTTGAATGGCTTGTTCCGTTAACCGGACTTAGAGCCACTGAATCCGGCATTGACGGTCGTGTCTTCGCCGTTATCGCCATTGTTGTGACGCTTGTGTTTGTTGCGTCGTGGCTTGCCGCTGTTGTCCTTGGCCTCTGATGTGCCAGGATTGCTTGCTGTGTTGCTGCTGCGAGCCAGGCAACTATCCTCGCCCGCACAAAAGCAGGTCATGAGTGTCGTGAGGGCTGCCATGGACTTCAGCTTCTCTTGGCCGAGGTGTCGGGCGAGCCACTCGTCGCGGATGTTATGCTTAAAGGCCGCTAGGGCTTCGGCATCCGGACAATCGACAATTTGGTTCTTTTTAGTTAGGAACCGAGTCCAGAATTTCCTGGCTGACTCTCCGGGTTGTTGGGTAATGTGACTTAAATCGTTAGCATCCGGAGGTCGCACATAAGTGCCCTGGAAGTTATCCAGGAACGCGTCTTCCAGGTTCTCCCAACTTCCAATGGAGTTTGCCGGCAAACTGTTCAACCAATGCCGAGCCGGTCTCTTGAGTTTTAGTGGGAGGTATTTGATGGCATGTAGATCATCGCCGCGGGTCATGTGAATGTGGAGAAGGAAATCTTCAATCCATACCGCAGGATCTGTTGTCCCATCATATGATTCGATGTTCACGGGTTTAAACCCTTCTGGGAACTCATGGTCCATTACTTCGTCAGTGAAGCATAAGGGGTGTGCGGCACCTCTATGCCGGGCTATATCACGACACAGTTCAAGTGAGTCTGGTCGATTGTGTTCGGCCTGGCCGGATTTATATTTGGTGTATCCGGCGTGGTGATCGTCAACACGCATTGGGGCACGCCCCCGTGATCCGAAGATCGATTTTGACTGCCCTGCTTTGTTTTCCAACACATCTCGCAGGTCCTGCGTGTAGCCCTGGGCCTTCGTGTTTTTATTTGACTGGCGACGGGGTGCGGGCTGGTGTTTGGGCTGATATGCCTTGTCCCGGCCACGTGGTGGCCGGTCAGCCGCATCCTGCTCTAGTGTCTCCTCTTCAAATTGAGGTAACAACTTGCGCTTTGGGTAACTTTTTGTTGGCCGCTCGAGTCCATATTCCTAGGCTGCCAGGACCTCAGTCCATCTATCAGTAAGCAGATCTTTATCAGCTTGAAGCTGCTGCTGCTTTTTCTTCAGGCTCTTTGCAGTGGCTATAAGCCGGCGCTTGAAGCGCTCCTGCTCGACGGGATCCTTAGGCATGATGAATTCATCATTGCCGAGGCTTGCCTCGTCTTCGGAGAGGGGCATGTAATTGTCATCCTCCAAGTCTCCATTCGTTGCCTGTTCATCGGGGCTATCCTGCCCATCTTCCCGTTCGGCCTGATCAAAGTCTGGCTCGGCGGGGTTGTTTTCGTCTTCGGCGCCATCCGGAGCGTTATTGTCTCCTGTGCCGGTATCATTGTTTTTGCTATGGCGGGGCTTAGAGCGGCGCCTATGACGCCGGTGCTTAGATTGCTTCTCAAGGGGATTATCCTCTGTTCCCTTATCGCCATTGCCTTCTTTGGGCGTGTCCACCATGTATATGTCATATGACGAGGTGGCTTTCCAGCGCCCCGTGGGCGGTAGTTCTTCTCCGGCATCGTCGTTCATACCGTCGATGTCTTCAGAGTCGAAGTCAAGCATGTCGATTAAGTCATCGACAGCGGCTATTAAGTGGGTGGTGGGTGGGGGACGAATTTCTTCGTCGTCCGCTTCCCACTCGAGCCGGACATAGTTCGGCCAAGAGTCTCCTGACAGGGAGAGAGATCTCAATGAATTTAGCACGTCGCCCAAGGGCGAGTGCTGAAAGATATCCGCGGAGGTAAACTCCATGATCGGTGCCCAATCATATTCTATAGGCACAGATGCACGCGGTTCGGAGCTTATAGCCGGAGTCGAGTCCGAAGGTCTGATGACACATGCCTCGTTGGAAGTGAGATCTGTGTTCGGCTCTATCGCCGATGAGTGTGCGGCCTCCGTGGTGGGGTCCATCCACCCGTCCTCGGATGGCATGATCCACTCCAGATTAAAGGCCGGGGCAGCCGCAGGTGCGATCTCCTGAATACCGTCTGATGGCAGATTTAAGTCATGCTCATTGTGACTATTCGGCGCACCTGCCATGGGCTCGAATCTGTCGAAGATCAAGTCTCCGCGGATGTAAGCAGTGTAGTTCAAGCTTCCAAACCTGACCTGATGGCCAGGGGCGTAGCTATCGATCTGCTCCAGATGGCCAAGCGAGTTGGCCCGCAATGCGAAGCCGCTGAATATGAAGATCTGTCCCGGGAGGAAGACCTCACCCCGGATTGCATCGTTGCAGATGATTGCAGGAGCCATCAAGCCTTATCGTGACGACACAGTGGAACTCTCAATGAAAGCACCAATGTCGGTGTCAAAACCGGCGGATCTCGGGTAGGTGGTCCCGAACTATGTGTCTAAGGCTAATGGTAACAGGAGGCGGGGGACACAATGTTTACCCAGGTTCGGGCCCTCTCGATGGAGGTAATACCCTACTTCCTGCTTGATTGATCTTGATGATATGAGTATTACAAGAGTTGATCTACCACGTGATCGTAGAGGCTAAACCCTAGAAGCTAGCCTATGATTATGATTGATGTTGGTCCTACGGACTAAACCCTCCGGTTTATATAGACACCGGAGGGGCTAGGGTTACACAGAGTCGGTTACAGAGAAGGAGATCTACATATCTGAATTGCCCAGCTTGCCTTCCACGCCAAGGAGAGTCCCATCCGGACACGGGACGAAGTCATCAATCTTGTATCTTCATAGTCCAACAGTCCGGCCAAAGTATATAGTCCGGCAGTCTGAGTACCCCCTAGTCCAGGACTCCCTCACTCGCCGCCACACAGAGACCTGGAAAGATCTCTCACGGGCAGGCGATGGCTCCTAGGAGCGCCCTAGCCGCGGAGGAGAACATGCCGAGCCGGCGGCGCTGGATTCGTTATCCCTCGACGGCATGCCCGATCAGCTCAATAAGCACCTCAATAAGCAGAAGGAGTTCATCCAAGGCTTGGTGGAGCTGCTGAAGGAGAGCCTCGATGACATGCCCGCTGAGCTCAATAAGCAGGGGGAGTTGACCGCCGGCTTGGTGATGCTGCTGAAGAAGAGCATTGCCTTGGAGAAGAAGGCGACAGGCGAAATCCTGCAACTTCAGGAAGACAAGGCGAAGCTCTGCCACGAGCTCGACCTGTTGAAGGAGAAGAACGCCGGCTGGAAGAAGCTGCATGAGAATAGTAGTTCCTCGATGAAGATGCTGCAGGCCCTTCTCATGGAACAGAAGGAGGAGTTGGCAAAGCTCCGCATCGAGCACCCGACTGCTGTCAAGGCAAGGTACGTAATGCGGCCGTGGAACAGATGATGAAGGCTCGCGTCGAGAAATCCCGCGTCATGGACAGAATGAAGAAGATGGCAGAGGAGACGGGCAAGGAGATGGAGGTCGTGGAGGCGATGAAGAAGCAGTTACGACTCCGCGGCGAATTAGATCATTTGGGGTGATAATCTTCCTTCTTATTTTGCTCCTGTGTTTCATCTTTTGCTTCGGGTGTTTCGCCGCACGTGTCACGTTCTCTGCGAGGCATGAATAGAACAATGCTAACAATGAGATGATTAGCAAATTAGATCATTTTTATCGCCATATGACACTGGGCTGCCGTGTTTCATGCTCCTCCGTCGTAGTACTACTCCAGTGGAAAACTTGAGTATACCGCATGGTTCTTTGCTCCTCCTCAGGTCGTCGGCACATTTATATGAGCAGTCAAATCACAAGGCCCCGCCTTCCAGCAGTAATGAGCCGTCAAATCACAAAGGCCCTCGCCTCTCGTGAAACCGACCAAGCTAGACAGCCCCGCCCTCTAGCCTTTTAAAAAATGTATACTTTTGTACAGTAGTAGTATCGATGGATTGCGCCATGGAGCAAAACTTGAAATTTTTAAAAAAGGTGGTACATATAGAGAATGGTCGTCACCAAATTATGCATATAGTACTATTAAAAAGGCTAGTCACAATAATGGTGTCCAGCACAACCCACCCCTCAAATAAAACTAAGCACCCTGGAATTCTTTGACAAAACTAAGCACCCTGAAATTCTTTGACAACTAAATTGCTGGCTATATGATGTTGGCCGTATATATTGTACGTATATAATGTGAAGAAACGAGTGGTAGTACTATACCAACTAAAAGATGAAATGTAAGAAACACTCTTCAGTATGTACGTACTGAAGAGTTAAAGTAACAAGAAGAAACATAACATAGTTCTGCTAGGGGGCTCAGCACAACACACCCCTCAAATTAACTAAGCACACCTAAAATTAAACTATGCCACTAATCCGGTAGACACTGCATTAGAACCACCATGAGCAACGACACTGCCACCTTACTTGGAGTCCTCGTCCACGTCCTCGACTTCGTCCTTGTCCCTCTTCCTCTTGGCCGATACTTCTTTGCTTGAACCGCACACTTGGCTCTTGCTCTTCATCCAACCCTTGTAGATATTGAAACAAAGGTAGCCATCCATTGCAGCATAGTGGATGTGGTCTATATCTAGTACATTCCGCTGCCATGCATGACGATGAAACGTGTGATGAGGTTTCTCCAGTTTACCGTACGAAGGATGAACCATGGCTCCTGCAAGGGTCAGCATTGAAGGCTGGACACTGGAGGGCAGCAGCCGATTCTTCTAGAGGTGGAAGGGGTTGCTTACAACGGGGCCTATCTGACCCAGGACTCTTTTGTCGTTCGTAAAGTCTACAGTAACGAATTTGACTAGGTTGCTCTCGAGGAAGTTCTTAAAATCCAGGCATTCAACATCGACATGGCATATGTGGTAGACGAAGCATAAGTCATGCACGCAAACCTGGATCACGGCGGGCTTCTTCCTCTCGTCCTCCTTTAGATCCTTCTCTCGTCCTGGGACTGTGGTGTACTCAACATCTAGCCCAGCAACCCACTCATCATCTGAGTTTTCGAACATGCGTCTGAAGCGAGAAAGGCATCCTTTCACCGTCGCGGAAGAACGGGTGTAGATGACATCGAACTCATCGCCGGTGATGGTTCTAACCTTGTACTCATCGCCAATCATGGAGATTTGGGATGCCATGGATTTGAGAGGAGGGTTAGGATTAGTGGAACTGCCGTAATGTGAAAGGACGGGACGACTAGGAGCGAACCACCGTAATATTAAAGGACGTGCGGGGACGAGTAGGAGCGAACTGCCAGCGTGCGAATGATAGGGTAGTGGCTTTCCATTCTCCCATGATACGGGCTTCCGAGAGCCCTTGGATCTAAGATCGAATGGTTGCATGGCGTGATTCTAGACCTATGGGTGAATATCCTATCCTGGAGGGTTATTCTGCAAATTTTCAGCAACTTAGCATGCGACCGTTCGATCTCAGATCCAAGGGCTGCCAGCAGCCCGTATCATGGTTGCGCCTACCACGACCGTCGCGTCGCTCACGCGGTCGCGCCCTTGGAGATTTAACACGATGCGTTAGGCTATCTGATGTTGGCATGTCATACATAGTCATCACTTAGTCACTCATACTACAACAAGGTTAGCTATAAGGTTGGCTATCAGTGTATTTTTTTACTTCTCTCTATCTCTTTCTTCGTACTCCCTCCGTCCCATAATATAAGAACATTTTTGACACTAGTGTAGTGCCAAGAACGTTCTTATATTAGGCTGGCCATAGTGGGGGTAACATAAGTAGTATCATGCACTTGGGACTCGCAAACATGCTTTTGTGGCAGACAATTAAAGAAGAGAGAGATGATTATAGTAACATAGGTAGATACCGTAACATAATAAATGTGATGCTACTATGTGTCATGCATGACAATAAATGAGACCACCTATGTTACTATTCTATGATACTATGCACTATAGAGGTAGTAACATAGACTAGTAACATATGAATGTTACTAGTATAAGTTACTCCCCACTATGACCAGCCTTATGGGACAGAGGGAGTAGTATTTATTGCATTTGCCAAGGAGTGACCTCTTCCAATGAAATGGTGCTTAGATGAGGTGCTAAGGGCATTAAATGGCTTAGCAATCAAGTCCCCAATGCATAGGTGCTTATTAGTTTTTTGTTGCTAAGTTTGCTTCATTTAATTAGCTATAGACTCAAAATTGTCTTTTCACCTAGGTACACGCGCTTAGCACCGTTTCTTCCTTGGGTCACCAAACCACATCAGACTTTATGCCTATGTGGCAAGCTTAGCCCATGTAGGAGCAAGTAAGTAGTACAATAGTGGGCTATAAGCCCGCTTTACATGGCATTTTTGCATATGTGGAGGAAAGAGGCAAGGAAAAAAAATGGAGAAGTGGGCTTTCATGCAAGAGCCAGCCTCTACTACATGGTGGAGCATTGGGAGAGGCACCTGTATGGAGGTGGTCAGGAATCGGGAGACTCACGCCGGTCGTAGCGCCGTAGTTAAAATGATAATGGCAAGTCAAATCACGGGGCCCCACCTGTCCAGCAGCAACTCACTATGAAATCACACAGCCCTACGTTTGGAGCAGCCTACTCCCTCATCTTCTCGCGTCTCTGTCGAACCGACTAGGCGGAACTGCCCCGCCTACCGCGTAGGAAAAGCCCCGCCCTCGACTTTTAAATAGTACTACAGTATACTCCCTCCGTCTAGGTGACCAAGGTGGAGAGGAAAACGAGAGAACTTAATGTTTATTTCCTAAGGCTGGTTGTAATGGTAGTATCATAGCTAGTATCATGCATGCCAACTAGGCAATTTTGATGAGGTGTCATAGAATTAAATGAAGAAAGTGAGAGTTGAGTATCATATCATGATACCGTATCATAATAAAATGCTACAGTATATATAGAGAGCGCTCAGTATACCAATTTTGATACCGTACCATAATAAAAAGGTGGTACATATAGAGAGTGCTCGTCGCTAAATTATGCATATAGTACTATTAAAAAAGCTAGTACGTGCTTAAATGGGGTGCTAAATTCTATTAAAGAAATACTAGTAGTATGTACATACTGAAGAGTTAAAGTAACGAGAAGAAACATAACATAGTTCTGCTGGGGGCTCAGCAGAACACACCCCTCAAATTAAACTAAGCACACCTGAAATTAAACTATGCAACTAATCCGGTAGACACTGTGTTGGGGATATTACTACTGGGTTATCCCCATAATGGATTGTTCATATTTGAAGCCCATGAAGACAAGGAATAAAGCAGTTTACTACAGAGACTCAAAGGCCCAAGGCCCAAATGTAGATTAGGGCATGTAGCTATAAACCGCCATGTAACACATGACTTGTATTGTAAGGTATGACAAAGTAGAGACCGAGCCGGTATCTGTATAAACCGGCATCGGGACTCTCTAAGCCGGCGGGCGTCGACCTGTGTATATAAAGGCACGACCCGGCGGCGGTTCAATGACAAGAGACAACAACTCGAGATCCAGGTAAAGTGATTCCGCTCCTTGATCATCGAGACCACAACAATTCCACCACAACTATATCGTAGGCTTTTACCTTCACCGCAAGGGGTCGAACCCGTATAAACTCCCGTGTCCTTTGTCCGGTTTAACCCCTTTAAGCTAACCCGTTGCGATGGCTCCACGACTAAGTCCTTTCGCTAGGACATCTGCCGTGACAAACCCACGACAGTTGGCGCCCACCGTGGGGCTATCGCACGATGGTTTCGAGTTCTTGAAGGGCAACTTCGAAGGGCTCAAGGGATACGCCGTGGGCTGGATGAACAAGAGTCGCCACGGCAAGCTCTACATCCACGATGCAGGCTGGGGCCCCGAGGCCGGCTCAATTGAGTACGGGTACCGGGTCCCCTTTGGAGGAATTCACATCTTCATCGGCAAGATCGGCGAACCGGGCCCTGAGTTGGACATCTGCACCGACCTCGTCGAGACGGCTCAGCGTGCAAGCCCTGCCCGGCTTCAGCCCCCCATGAAGCGTGCGTTCGTAGGATTCATCAATGGTGCAGAACTTGAACCGGCGTCCGATGGTGAGACCGTCGTCTATTCAGATTGCGAGTCATCCACCGGGGAGACTGAGTCACTGTACCAATTACAAGATGGTCGGTTTGGGGGCTGTTCCGATAACTACTAGAAAAAGGGCTATAGATGGGATTGACACTAATGGCGCACCAGACAAGCGGTGCGCCATTAGTATATACTAATGGCGCACCACCTTCTGATACGCCATTAGAGTTGAAACTACTAATGGCGCACCTGGCCCAGGGTGCGCCATTAGTATCAAATTTTTTTAACTAGTGCGCCTGTCCAAACATACTAATGGCGCATCCAGACACAGTGCGCCATTACTAGTTGTAACTAGTAATGGCGCACCTGCTGGAAAGTGCGCCACTAATGTTGTTTTTTCTATTATATTTTTTATTCCCTTTTTTGCAAAACTACTAATGGCGCACTTTTCCACCGTGCGCCATTACTAGTTTAAACTAGTAATGGCGCACTGTGGAACAGTGCGCCATTAGTATGTTTTTTTTTGCAAAACTACTAATGGCGCACCACCAGAAGGTGCGCCATTAGTAACCTGGATTACTAATGGCGCATTTAGAGTTGGTGCGCCATTAGTAAGTGGGCAGCAACAAGATATTTTGGACAGCCTCTCCTACCCACACTCACTTTCTCCCCACTTCATTCTCTCCACCTCCTCCTTGTCTCGGGTGCCTCCTCTTTTTCACCTCATTTCCACCATAGATTCATTCAATTTAAGTGGTTAAATTACCTTGTTTTGATAGGTAAGTAAGGGGGGAAGCTATATTTATGTTGTTCTCCCTACAACAATGTGCACATGCACTTTTTATGGCCTAGCTAGATCTATGTATGTTCGTGGTGTTGCATATGTTTGTGGTGTTGCATATGTGTTTGTGTTTGGAGGTGTACCGGTATTTGAAATGCGATAGTTGCCAATATTTTGCCGGAATGTTGATTCATTTCCGTTTCGGCGAGAATTTTGGCATTAAGCATTCTTTTTGGTCCTATTTTTAGGGAAAGTCATGCCAAATTTTTTCTTGGTTCTAAAATATCGTTTTGCTCTACCCCGCAGGCGACCATGGTCCGCATGATGATCGAAGGCATCGTGAATAGGTTTTTGAGGTCCGCGAAGGCCGAGATGCTTCAAAAGAACGAGACGGAGATAAGATGTCCGTGTCGAAGATGCAAGCTGAAGAGCCTTATTGCGGACCCGGAATCCGGGCAGGTGCGGGACCACCTGCTCTTGCGTGGTTTCATGGATGGCTATCGGTGGCAAGGTGATGAAGATGACTACGAAGTCGTCCATGGGGGCCGGGCAAGAAATGAGGAAGGGCAGCAAGACAACCACCGCGGCTCGGGCGGGCGAGAAGACGAAGAATCCCCAGGAGATGATCACGACGGTGATGCTGTACACAGTCATCATGTAGAAGATGCAGGACATGATGATGAGGAAGATGCCGGAGCAGACGACGGGCATGATCATGAAGATGATGATGCCGGCGGAGCAGACGACGCTGGACCATCGATGGGCTGGGTGCAGGACCCTCATATTCAAGAGCTGCTTCTCAAGCAGACGGATAACGCAAGAGCTGCCGCCCGAGAGAAAGCCAAGATGGATCAACTTGAGTTAGACGCGGTTACTCCATTGTATGAAGGATGCAGGCCCGAGGATACCCGCCTGAAAGTAACGCTCATGGCTCTGGAGATGAAGGTAAAACACAAAATGACCGACGCATGCTTCGACGAGAACATGTCATTCTGGCACGAACGTCTTCCCAAGGGGAACAAGTGCCCGACCAGTTTGGAGGAGGCGAAGAAAATCGTGTGTCCTCTGGATTTACCGCACGTGAAATACCATGTGTGCATGAACAATTGCATCATTTATCGGGACGAGCACGCGGAGTCTACCATATGTCCGGTGTGCGGCGTCACTCGATACAAGAAGAGGAAGAAAGCTCCTCGAAAAGTGGTGTGGTACTTTCCGATCACTCCTCGTCTGCAGCGGTATTTCGCGGACCCTAAGGTAGCAAAGCTCCTGCGTTGGCACGCGGATAGGGAGGAGAAGAAGCGAGAAGATGACGCAAATGATCCGGAGATAGATAAAAAAGACAAGATGCTGAGTCACCCTAAGGATGCGAGCCAGTGGCAAGCGTTGAACTTCGAAGACCTAGAATTTGGGAACGATCCAAGGAACATCGTGCTGGGCGCGAGCACCGATGGAGTCAATCCGTTTGGCAGCCAGAGAAGCACACATAGCACCTGGCCTGTGTTTGTGTGGATGTACAACCTTCCCCCTGGTTGTGCATGAAGAGGAAGTACATTCACATGAGTATGCTAATTGAAGGACCGAAACAACCAGGGAACGACATCAATCTGTATCTGGGGCTGCTGAAAGAGGAGCTTGACACGCTGTGGAAAACGCCAGCCAATACGTGGGACGCCGCAGAGAAAGAATATTTCCCTATGAGAGCCGCGCTGCTCACGACGGTGCACGACTATCTCGGTTACGGATATGTCGCGGGGCAGGTGGTCCACGGATTTTCTGGATGCGTCAGGTGCATGGATGACACAACGTATCGCCAGCTAGATAGAGATCCCGGGTCTTCGAAAACCGTGTTCATGGGACATCGAAGGTGGCTTCGCGACGATGACCCGTGGAGAAAACGCAAGGATCTATTCGATGGTGAAACCGAACCCCGAGGACGCCCGCGTACGAGGAGCGGCGAGGAAATAGACGAGCTGTTGAAAAATTGGAAAGACTGCCCACTGCCGGGAAAGAAGCAAAAGGCGCCAGAGCCGGGAAAGAAGCGAAAGGCGCCAGAGCCGCTGCTGAAGGTATGGAAAACGAGGTCTGTTTTCTGGGACTTGCCGTACTGGAAGATCCACCGTGTGCCTCACAGCCTTGATGTCATGCATATCACGAAGAACGTGTGCGAGAGTCTGCTTGGTACCCTGCTCAACATGCCAGAGAGGACCAAAGATGGGCCGAAAGCAAGGGCAGACTTGAAATCAATGGGCATCAGGCAGGAGCTTCACGCTATATATGATGATGATGATGATGATGATGAGGCGAAGCAGGACACGGAAAGTCGTCGCAAAGGCAAAAAGGCCAAGAAGACCGGAAATGACTACCCTCCCGCGTGCTTCACTCTAAGTCAGGAGGAGATCGAGCAGTTTTTCACCTGCCTCGTAGGAGTAAAACTTCCTTACGGTTACGCGGGGAAGATAAGCAGATACCTAGACCTAGCGAAGCTGAAGTTCAGCGGGATGAAGTCTCACGACTGTCACGTGCTGATGACGCAGATACTTCCAGTTGCAATCCGTGGGATCATGGACGCGCACGTCCGTGAAACGCTATTTGGCCTATGCAACTTTTTCGACGTCATCTCTCGGAAGTCTGTTGGCGTGAGGCAACTCAGAAGGCTACAGGAAGAGATCGTGGTGATACTATGCGAGCTTGAGATGTACTTCCCGCCCGCATTCTTCGACGTTATGGTGCATCTGCTGGTCCATATCGTGGACGATATCATCCAACTCGGGCCGACGTTCCTGCACAGCATGATGCCGTTCGAAAGGATGAATGGTGTCATCAAAGGATACGTTCGCAACATGTCACGTCCAGAGGGAAGCATAGCCAGGGGCTTTCTGACCGAAGAGTGCATCTCCTACTGCACGAATTATCTAGGCATCGAGAACCCCGTTGGTCTGCCCGTCAACAGGCACCTCGGCAGGCTCGCTGGATGGGGTCACCGTGAGGGTCGCCGCGAAATGCATGTCGACTTCGAGGGTCGACTCGCCGACTTTGAAAGAGCAAACCTAGTTGCGCTACAACACATAGACGTGGTCGATCCTTGGGTGGTAGAGCACAAAACCTTTATTAAGAAGACGTACAATGACCGAGGCCAACAGAGGACGGACGGAGATATACTCAAAGAGCACAACTCATGTTTCACGCGTTGGTTCAAGCAGAAGCTTCTGTCGTACCCTTTACATGAGGATTCTTCCGCGGAAGAACAACTCATATTCGCCTTGTCACAGGGCGCCGAGCACAACCTGATGACCTATGAGGCGTACGATATCAACGGCTACACATTCTACACCGAGGCCAAGGACATGAAGAGCGATGGTTATCAGAACTCCGGGGTAACGATGGAATCCTACACCGGTAACGACAAGGACAGATACTACGGAAGGATCGAGGAGATCTGGGAGCTGAGCTACGCTGGAGAGAAGGTCCCGATGTTCCGTGTCAGATGGGCCAAGAGCGTCCTAAAAGAAGACCGGTATTTCACCACCATGGTTATACCCGAAGCCAAATCCAAGACCGCAGGCGCAAACGTCACCGCGAAAAATGAGCCATGGGTACTGGCTTCCCAAGTGGACCAATGCTTCTTCATTACCGACCCGTCAAAGCCCAGTCGTGTTGTCGTGAGGAGAGGCAAAAGGAAGATCATCGGAATGGATGGAGTAGCCAATGAGCAAGACTTCGACAAGTACGGCGACCCGAGAATCGAACATGACGACGATGATGAAGTAGCAGCATACACCACAAGAAGAAGCAGGACCACCCTACCTAAAGGACGTCCGTTCCACAGAAGAACTCCATTTGCGAAAAAGAAGGGCAAGAAGATTGTGAACAGATAGCTAGCTAAGATCGATTGTATTTAAATCGTAGCCTTCATTTCTCGATTGTATTTCATGGGCACTTTTTGAACTATCATGAATATTTTTAAATTTCATGGACACTCGATCTCGATCCCCCTCCATCTCGATCGCTATCCCACCTCGCCAGATCCGGTCCCCCTCGCCGCCGAGCACCCCCCGGTCCACCGGCCCCCCGCACCCCGCGCACCCTCCCCCGCTCCACCGGCATTACTGTTTGATGATATTTTTAAAAAAATTATTACTGTCTTATAAAAAAATATTACTGTTATGATTTAAACAAGTTTGAACATATTTAAACACAAATAAATATCAAACAGCATTTTAAATGCATAAAAAAAATTGTGGAGCCTGGGAATCGAACCCAGGACCTCCTGGTGTGAGAACTGGCTGCTGACCAGTCGAGCTAGTAGAGGGAACTTGGTGTGGATCAGTTCAGGTGGAAGATAACTTGTTGGCTCGAGCAGAAATAAAAAAAATACTAATGGCGCACCAGTGTGAGGTGCGCCATTAGTATGGATGTACTTATGGCGCACCGAGGGGTGGTGCGCCATTAGTATTGTGCCCTCGCCCTCGATCCCCTTCCCCTCTCCTATCCCCGGCCCAAACCTATCCCCTCTCTTTCCCTCGCCCTCGCCCTCGATCCCCTTCCCCTCTCCTCTCCCGACGCCGCTGCCCCGCTGCCTCGACGCCGCCCCGTCGTCCTCGTCTCCGCCGCGACGCCCCGACGCCGCGACGCCGCCCTCTCCTCTCCCGACGCCGCCGCCCCGCCGCCCCGTCGTCCTCGTCTCCTTGGCGCCGCTCTCCTCGTCTCCACGGAGCACCACCACCACCCGGACCTCGTCGCCTCCCGGACCTCGTCGCACCACCACCAACATCCACAGCGTCGACGTCTTCGTCCCCGACGACGCCCCCGTCTTCTACGCCCGCAGGTACCCCATCCAAATCACCCCCGCCTCCATTTCCCACCTCTCCCTCTCTGCTCCTCCCTCCTTGACCTATCCCTCTCTAATTCTTCCTAGGGTTTATCTTGGGTTTATAAAGTTGGTAGTTCTGTCATAAGATTTCGTTGAGGATCGCCATGAGAAATAATTCAAACTGAATGTATTGACAGTGTGTTAACTGAATTTTCGCACTGCATTTTTGTAGAGAAATTGCCGTCTGTAACAGGGTCGTAGTACTGGTCCCCTAAATTAATTGCTTAAGTAGCCTATTAATCATGATTTCGTGTTCATCTTGGTGATCATAGGTATTTAGGGCATCTGTATTTGTTGATTGTGATGCCAAGATTGGTCCTTATGTATGGGCTATACTCATGGTAAGATTAGCCAACAGTTCAAGCCCTATCTGGAATGCGGGAATTTGCTTGTACTTAGTTGTGGAACAGTTTAATTACCACAAAAACCTAGGGTTGTGTTCCCAGTTTGCGTAAATGATGTCATTGAGATGTCTGTCGCTTTATATTCCCATGCTCGATTACTTCTTCCTTGTGATCATCTAGCTGTATTATATGCTAAAAAAATATTCTTTGCCAACGGCTTCAGTGTTCTCTTCCCCTCGGGATTGTTGCCTTGCTTTATGATTATTAGATGTGTTCTCTTTATGATTCTCTTTGTTTTGGAATTCTATACCTTGTGATTGTATTATAGTCAGTCCATATAGGTCTAGCTATACAAATTCTTCACTTTTATTGTTTTGGAATTAGCTTCTATGGAGTTCTCTTTGTTTCCCAACAGGGTTCGTGGTGCCATGACATTCTCATGTGTATGTTCCTAATACAACAATCTGTCTCTGAACTTCGCTTTTGGACTCCTGAGTACATTTTGTTTGGGAACTACATACTATGTTTGATTTAAATGGAGCTCCCATGCGTAGAACACCTCTTGGAGTATCAACTTAGCTCTAGAATCAACCATATTTTTTCTGACACGTACAGCAGGGATACTCCCTGCTCCCAACATAAATTTTGTTCATGTAAGTAAAACCAGCATATTGCAAAACTCCACAGTTGCCGCAAGGTTAACAAGTATAGGTTTGAAACAGAGGGAAGGGTGGAAAATTATATTAGGTAAAACCTTGTGGCACTATACCTTGATCATTCTATAGCACTGGTGCAGCATCTGGCCCAAGTATTTTGAGGAGTCTATCTGTACTTTTATTAATCATTAATGTGTTGGTACATATATATTGAGAAATGAAACTTCTGTCACGGATGTTTTAGTTTTCTGCTTGTTGGAAACACGACTGCTTCTTGCAAAACCTGTTTGACAGTTCGGATGAAATTAGCTAATCTTTCAGTAGCCAATCTTGGTAAAATGCGTTTAACTTGTAGCTTCTAGCTTAAGTGAGTAGCCAATACTGTAGTGAGTAGCTTAACTTGTTTAAGTACTGCCAGTTAGTAGTACTGCTAGTGAGTAGATGAACTCCATTTAACTAGCTTAATTGAGTTTCAGTTGTGTAGTGAAGTTCTTCTATTTTGTATGATGCGGTTCACGCTTAAACTAGCCATTTATGTTCATGTGCCTCTGTCTGGCTGTGTATCCCAACTTGTGTTGATGCTCTGAAGTAGGTTTTCACTAAGAGAATTCAAAACTAAGACATGTTCTTAAACTGAAGCAGTATTTGTATCACAGAAAAAGTTCTGAAGCTGTTGAACCTTACCTTATGTATCACAAAAAAGGCAAGGAACATCATGAACAACTCTCCATGACTTAATTTTCCTATATGCATTGGCCTGTACAGCAGGTTCACTTTTCCTATATGCATTGGCCAGTACAGCAGGTTCACTTTTCAAAACAAATTAGAGCAGACCTCATACACCCAAGAAAACCTGAAAAAAAATGAAGTTCAACCCCTCACTTTTCCTATATGCATTGGCCTGTACAGTTGGATTTGTTTCTGATTTTAGTGTTTTCAGTCTATTTTTCTATTTCTGCTTTAACATAACGGAATAACTAATGGTGGCTGCCTAATGATGACAGACTAAGTTTCTGATTTATTTTGTTATAGAAGTGTAGATTCATTGGTAGCAATTGTTTTCAGTGTCTCATGTTGCTTGTAGTGTTTTGTCCAAAATGTTGAATGATACTGCTTGGAGATGCATATATTGTTTCACCTCTTCACATGCCAATGTATTTTCCATGTTGTGATGGAGGCCTTTTTTGCCTTGTCCACCCGAGAGGCCCTTGAGTTTGCCGGAATGTCGATTAACTTCCGTTCCGGCAAATTCGGGTACTCCATATGTCCTATTTTCAGCAAAGGTCATGCTGAAATTTTCCGTGAATTTTAGCATGACTTTGCTAAAAATAGGACATATGGGGTACTTGTGACTAATGCATGGGCCGGGGTATCTTAGTAGTTAATTAAGTAGGATCAAGTGCCCCGGCGTACTTGTGACTAATGCATGGCTTTTAGGGTGCCTCGGTGTCGATAAAAACCGAAATGATGAAAGCTTAGGCTTTTAGGGTGCCTCGGCGTCGAAAAACCCTCAATGATAAAAGCTTAGCTTTTAGGATGCCTCGGTGTCGACAAACCCTAAATGATGAGACCATGATCTTGTTCCTTGACAATAACCAACTTTTTGACCAAACTTTGTTCCTATTTAGAGAGAAACATGGCCAACAACGATGAGGCCGGGGGTTCGGGCGTCAAGGCATTCTGGAAGCTGTCCCAGGAGATGGAGGAACAACCTCACTTGTATGAGGACGCCGCCTTCCCCACCGATCCTGAGACCACTGATGGTACCGCCGAGGATGACCCCACTGATGCCACCACTGATGGTGCCGCCGAGGATGCCACCACTGATGATGGCGGCGCACGCACAGATGGCAGCCAACCGAAGAGGCAACGGAAGGACCGGCGCCCGACCGTGCTCCGCACCCTCAAGGAGGAAGTTACTGAAGTGGACTCCGACGGGAATCCAACGGCGCCCGAACGAATAGTCAAGGGGTACTCGCTTCAGCTCGGGTGCATTCTCCGGAGCACCGTCTCGATCAACACCGAGAACCTGAGGCATCCTGACCGAGGGAATTTGCGCAACCTCCTCTTCACGAAGCTGCACGAACGATACAAGTTCCCCGCTGAATTTGAAAACACAAGCCTCAAAGGGAATAAAGTGAACAATGCTGCCCTCACGAAGATGAGCAAGGCCCTGTCTACTTGGAAAAGCAATGTGAAGAGAATGATCGAGAAAGGTGAGAGTTATGAGAAGATCAAGGAGAAAAATCCTTCGATCACCGAAGATGACTACAACGACTTCAAGATCAATTGCTCGAGCACCGCAAACTCCGAATCAAGTAAGTGGGGGAAAGAAATGCGGGAGCTGAACTTAGGGGAACACACACTCGGTCCCGGCGGTTACAGAGTGGCGGAGCCTATATGGGACAAGGAGGAGGCGGACCGTGCCGAGCAAGGCCTACCGCCCCTCTTCGATAAATACGGTGACAAGCAGACCAGGAACTTTGTCAGGGCCCGGTACAAGAAGGACCCGAAAACAAAGGAGCTTACCACGGATCCGAAGACCAGGGCGCTTGAGCTTGTTCTGGTAAGGAATACACCCCCGCGTAATTAGCTCCATATGGTTGCATTCTAATTAATGAAGCCAAATTTCTAAATGGTTCACATTCCTTCCGCAGGCGACTGAAAGCAGTAGCGCGGGGTCGACTAAGAGCAACCCTTGGGACACCACTCTAAATAGGGCGTTGAATGTAATGAAGAACAAGGATAAGCTCAGTAAGCCGACGTCAGCTGGTCGTGTGGCCGGCAAAGGCTTGTCGACAAAATGGTCGTCATACTATAACACTGGTGGGCGAAAGGAGAAAAAGACCAGCTCGGAAAGCCAGGCGCGCGAGGTTCAAGAACTCAGGGCACAGGTGGCGCGGATTCCGGAGATTGTCCAAGAGCAAGTGCAACAACAACTCGGAGCGACGATCACCGCCATTGTGCCTACCTTGATCCAGGGGATTAGTGCGTGGATTGCGGGCGGCCAACAGGGGCCGCCCCCGATTCCTAGCTTCACGGCCAGCAACTCGCAGAACGCGATGGCGGGGCCATTGGTGTCTCCGGCGGAGGCGGCATTGGTGTCTCCGACGCCGGCACGGGAGCTTAATGCACCCGGGTGTACGCCGGCCGGCACCTCTGCAGCAAGCGGCCCCTCCGTCAACTGCACGCCCGCCGTTGGCGGTGCCTCGACATTAGCCGAGCTCGACGCCATCATCACGGTAACTAATTAAGCCTCTCTCGGCCGAGGACTTCATCTCCTTGCCTTTGACTGGGCATCCCTAACGCCCTACATGTTTTCGCAGGGCGCCGCCGACGTTCCGTGCACTCTCCTGCACTTCGTGAACAACGAGTTGGTCGATGTCGCCAAGGGCAAAATCGTTCAACCGGGCAACCCCTTGTTCCACGGTACCCAGATGCCACCCAACTTGTTTAGGGTTCAACTGGTTCGGGTGCTGCCAGGCTGCGACGAGTTGTTACCTCCGATTCGACCCATCGGGGCCGACGATGATGACGTGATGACCCTCAGCGCCTGCCTGAGCTGGCCCCTGCTTTGGCCGAAGAGCCAGATTCGTTTGGGGGCGGGGGACACCACCCCAAAGACAACACCGCCAGTCGTGCCGGCGCCAAGTCGGCCCCATGGCAAGACCGCCGCAACGGTGCCGGACATCCCTATGCCACTGGATCCAAACATGCATATGGCACAGGATCAGAACGACGACGACGACGATACATTTGCCAACGTCGATCAGTACTTTGCCGATCATGGGTACGGTGGCGACTTCATGGGGCCTCCTTCTCAAGAACCCAACCCAACAAAAGACGTGTGCGATCTAGCTGGTACCGCGGAGAAGCCAAGTTGCAACAGGCGTCGTCTGCAGTTCAGCTCTCAGGAGACGCCTCCAGCTGCCGACTTCACCGAGCCTCAGATAGGCGAGGTGCGAAATATGATCAGCCCCAACACACTCAAGAAGGCGGTCTGTGAGCAGAACTCGGTCCCATTACAGGAGAAGAAGAAGGCACGCAAAAGAAAGACTAACAAGGGTGCGGGCCAGCCGGCACCGAGTACGATCCGTGCTCAGGACGGGCCACCTTCAACTGAGGATATCTCGAGGAGGGTGCATGTGGCGGGTAGGCCGATGCTACCGAGAAATATGCTCGATGCTGCAACCGGTGCTATGCGGAGTCTGCATGACAGTGTTCTTTCTTTGGAGAAGCGGCGTCTCGGAGAGAAGGATGTGGCATACCCGGTTTTCGCGGCCAAGGTGCCAGAGGGCAAGGGCTTTGTGGATAACTCCATCGGGGGTACGATCGTCCTGCGGTTTGATGACATCCACGCTATGTTGAACCTTCATCCGCTGCACTACACCTTCGTTCGGCTATTTTCGCTGAGTATGGAGATGCGGATCATTCGCGACAAGACCCCGGACATCGTGATAGTCGACCCCTTCTACATGCGTGCCAAGATCTTGGGCAGCGCTGGGGACCGGCAAGTCGCGAGTTCTTACCTCGAAGGCGTCATTCTGGCAAACCAAGATAAGGATAACTTCCTCGTGCCTTACTTTCCCGAGTAAGTCCTCCCCTCAACCGCCCCGTAACATATGAATTCTTAGATTTCGATCGTTTTTCTTTTAACATTCCGTGTTTTCTGCAGTGACACACATTGCACGCTCATCCTCCTAAGCCCCAAATATTCCATGGCCACGTATTTCGACCCGGACCGTCAGTCGAACGTAGACTACACAAATGTCAAGAAGGTTCTTGATGATGTTCTCCCCGGCTACGTCAAATCTGGAGGCACCTTCACCAGGCCTATTCGTAAGTACGGCAAGCACGTGTTCTCCCACAATACGACGTTCTGCTGCGTCAAGCAGCCGCCTGGCGGTCAGAAGGGTGCCTACTACGCCATCCATCACATGCGGGCGATCGTACGGGACCATCATCAACTTCTGCTACCGAGTAGACTCAAAGATTGGGCCGCGAGCGTGTCGGCAATCCAGGACGCGGACATCAGACAAGAATTCTTTCGCATCCAGTCGGAGTTTGCGGAAATCATCCATCAAGATGTCCTTCGTACCTCGGGGCAGTTCTACCTCAGAAATCAACCGTCCAACAGTGACATCGACACAATCCTACAAATGCAGGCTGACAACGCCCGTTGTTTCATGACTCCCACGATAGACGGCGGCTTCATCCACGCTCCGGTCCCTTGAGTCGAGTCGAAAGCAGTGATGCTGTGTCTAGTTCTGAAACATCGATTGGCTCATGTTGTAATTAAACTTTAATGAACTTGTAGTATGTCTCTTTGGTTTCGAGAGTCGTTCAACTTAGATGTAATCGATGCTATTAATGTCTTGCTTTTCTCTTCCGATCGTTCTGTTGCATACTTATATATTGCTTATGTATTGTCTGTGAATTGGTACTAACGTTTCGTTTGGCTACTGCATAGCGATGCCGTGGTATGTCGTGTACAAGGGTAAGGTTCCCGGAGTCTACGACGACTGGGAGGAGTGTCGGAGACAGGTTCACCGATTCAGCGGTAACAGTTACAAAGGGTACGCCACTAGGGCCGAGGCCGAATCTAGATACGCCCGCTATCTAGCGGGAGAGGGGAGGGAGCGTTGGAGGAACCGGATGAAGACGAGTTCATCGTGATGATGCTCATCGTGATGACCGCAGCTCTCTTCTATGTGATGGTAGTTTAGATGATCGATATCGACTTGTAATGTGAAGACAAACTCGCGGTCTCGAGACTTGTAATATAATGTTCTATCTTTGTTCGGTCTTTTCAATTCGGAGACTAATATGATGAATTGTATTCGGAGACTAAAATGATGAATTGTATTCAGAGACTAATCTTCTATTGTATTCGATGAATCTGTTGTTGATGTGTGCTGTCTATATTTTGTCCAATTATACATTTTGTAACCTGTGCAAAAAACAGAAAATAAAAAAATAAAAAAACCTAATATTCATACCAATGGCGCATCACATCATAGTGCACCATTAGTATGCCAAAGGATACTAATGGCGCATCACTAAACAGTGCGCCATTAGTATGCCGAAGTTACTAATGGCGCATCCTGTTGTTGTGCGCCATTAGTATGCCAAAGCACCTAGGTATACATGGCCCCCTGGGAGGCATACTAATGGTGCACTGTTGTATATACTAATGGCGCATCTGGGGTGCGCCATTAGTATACCAGATACTAATGGCGCACCAGTGGTGCGCCATTAGTAAAATATACTAATGGCGTGGCACTAATGGCGCACCACTAATGCGCCATTAATGGCCAAATTAGGTGCGCCATTAGTAGGCCTTTTCCTAGTAGTGGATGGCGACAGTATTCCGGACCCCCTTGAACCGTTGAACCGGGTTGCGATCTTCATGGCCGGTACACAGCCCACGTTACAATCTTCGGCTGCGGCTGCAGTGATTTCCGGATCAGTAGCTGGGGCAGGGGGCCCCGCGTGCCGGCCGGCCCAAGTCTTGTCCGGTTTGTTGGACGCCTGGACAACGTTATTGACCGCACAGATTACCCCGGAAACCCAAGATCAGCATAATACGGCGGTGGCTAAGCTGGAGGATCAGATAACTCAAGCCAAGGAGGATTTAGTGGCTGAGGAAACCAGGATGGCTGAGGAGCGGGCCGCTTTGGATGCACAAGCACAGCGGATTCAGGCACAAAATTACCGACTCCTGTTGGACCAGAACGCTTCAAACGAGGTATCTCGGAGAAAGCACCGGTCTCGACTGCCGCCGGTTTACGAAGCAATGAATCTCTTCAGCACACCAGGAGCAGGAACTAGTAATCCGGCAGCGGTAAACTGGATTGAAGCGCCAGGGACAGGAGCGCCGGATCAACCAAGGATAGCAGACCCGCCTCAACGGACCCATGACCCACCACAGTACATACCGGCACCGCCGGGTCACTTCTCCACCCCTTTGGATAACATGATCGCCGCCGCATCACGATTAGCCGCTATTCCGATGGAGGGCGAGTCCCCAACGACGGTTGAGACGCGGCGCGCCAGGGATCTTCTTCAGACGGCTATGGTGCAGCAGCAGGCTTATTCATATACTCGAGACAGACTTCATTCAACCCCATGCCCGAGCCGGAGTTACAGCAGGCACATCGATGAACTGGCTGTGTCAAGCAGTGCGCGGAACCGAGACACCCCTCGAGGACCTAATCCGGCGCGTGGTGGGGCAAATGCCCAGGATGTGGTGGACAACGGCAGAGCACGTCGCGAAGCCGAGTTAGAAGCGCAGGACCGTCAGCTCACTCCGGTTCGTCCGACGGCTTCCGTGGAACGAGGCCTTACTTTCAGCTCTTGGGGTGTGCCCTGCCTCGTCCCGGCTTTGCGTAATGTACGGCTGCCCAAGGATTTCAGGGGCCCCCGTAAGGTGCCTAATTACACCGCTGATGTGCCCCCCGAGTCATGGATTGAGAGTTATGAGATGGCAATGGAGATGCTAGATGTGGATGAAGCGGCATGCGCGAAATATTTCACTATGATGTTGGATGGAACAGCTCGCACGTGGTTGAAAAGTTTACCAGTTAACTCCATCGGGTCATGGGCCGAGTTAAAAGCCCGGTTTATAGCAAACCTCAAGGACACGTGCAAGCAACCCATGTCAATTGTGGATTTAGCCGCCTACGTCCAGGGAGAGGGCGAGTCAACAACCCATTGGGTGCGCCGGGTCTCAGAGATCTTGCATTCACCGGATCGCATCAATGCTGACTCGGCAATTATAACATTGGAGGGTAATTGCCATTTTCAACCTTTGAAATTGAAGCTGGGACGGCTCAAGCATCACTGCAATGACATGGCAACACTTATGGCTGCTCTGGTTAAGTATGCTGATTCTGATAGTACCAAGGACCCCGAGTCTGATGATGACAAGCCGGGGAAGGGAAAGAAGAACGGCAACACCAAGGGGCAGCAGCATAACCCGACGGGCCACAATAATAATGGTAAGCGGAAAGCAGATCATAATTCAGATTTTCTGGCTAACACCAATACACAGGGTAATGGTCAGCGTCGTAAGGGAAAACCGCCACCAAGAAGGGGAGAACCCAGTCCTAATCCGGAGCGCCTGAATTACTTGTTGAACCAGCAGTGCCCGAAGCATGGATCGCAGGACAAACCGGCCACGCACCTCTGGAAAGATTGTTATATCATGCGAGAATTCAAAAATTCAGATTTCTTCCGAATGATAATGGACCGTCCGGCGGTTCAGGATCCGGGTCTTACGGGCCAGGTTATGGAGGAGGCAACTCCGGTTCAGGATTCCAGGGTAGTCAGGGTGGACATGGCAATCAAGGCAATCAGAGCAACCAAGGTGGTCATAACCAGCAGGGACAGCAGCTGCAGCAGTCAGGGTACCAAAGTCATCCGAAGCAATTGAATAGTGGACAGTACCACGTCTTCACCACTAGCCTATGCAAACGCGATCAGAAGCTTCATACACGGGCGGTGAATTCTGTTGAACCGGTGGTGCCTCGTTACTTGCGATGGTGTGAGCAGCCTATTGTGTGGAGTCGAGAGGATCACCCGCCCCGAGTTGACAATCCGGGTCATCTGGCGTTAGTGGTGGCACCTCAGGTTGGAGGTTACAAGTTCACTAAGGTGCTCATGGATGGAGGAAGCAGTATCAACATCTTGTATTATGACACCTTCCGTCATATGGGGTTAACAGATAAGAATCTTAAACCGTCCAACACAGTTTTTCATGGTGTGGTGCCTGGCAAGTCAGCTTATCCGGTTGGTAAAATAGCTCTGGAGGTAGCTTTTGGAGATGAGTATGATTCGAGATCGGAGACGTTAACTTTTGAAGTGGTGAAAATCCAAAGCCCGTATCATGCCCTGTTTGGACGGACGGCTTATGCTAAGTTCATGGCACGACCCTGTTATGTTTATCTGCAGCTCAAAATGCCGGGTCATAAGGGGGCCATCACAGTACATGGAAGCCGCAAGATCTCTTTGGAGTGTGAGGAAGGTGACGCGGCCTATGCTGAGTCTGTTTGTGCAGCAGAGGAGCTGAAGTTCTATAAGGACAACATTGATCCGGCTGACATGACTTCATTGAAGAAACCCACTACGGAGCATGATCCGGCCTTGAAGTTTAAATTGGCTGATGAGACTAAGTTGGTTGATTTTCTACCTGGCGATTCATCCAAACAGTTCATCATCAGTGAAAATCTAGATCCGAAATAGGAAAGCGCGCTCATCGAGTTCATCCGTGAGAATCGGGATATCTTTGCATGGAAGCCTTCTGACATGCCAGGTGTACCGAGGGAACTCGCTAAGAACACTCTTAATATTGATCCCAAGTTTAAACCGGTCAGACAGTTTCTTCGCCGGCTTAACAAAGAACGGCGCAAAGCCATTGGTGAGGAGGTAGCCCGGCTCTTGGCAGCAGGGTTCATTGTTGAAGTTTTTCATCCGGAGTGGTTGGCTAATCCGGTGCTGGTACTTAAGAAGAATGGCACCTGGCGTATGTGTGTGGACTACACAGATTTGAACAAAGCATGTCTAGCTGATCCTTTTGCCCTCCCTCGTATTGATCAAATCATTGATGCTAGGGCGGGTTGTGAGCGTTTGAGTTTTTTGGATGCTTATTCGGGTTATCATCAGATCAAGATGGCAGTTAAGGACCAGGAGAAGACAACTTTTATAATTCCCTTTGGAGCCTTCTGCTTTGTGTCTATGCCCTTTGGGCTCAAGAGTGCTCAGGCAACTTATCAGCGCTGTGTCCAGAATTGTCTTCATAATCAGATCGGGCGCAATGTTCATGCTTATGTGGATGATATTGTGGTGAAATCCAGGAAGGAGGAAACATTAATAGATGACTTGAAGGAGACCTTTGATAATCTTCGGGTCTATAAGATGATGCTTAACCCGGCCAAGTGTGTTTTTGGTGTACCGGCAGGCAAGCTTTTGGGTTTCCTAGTGTCTAACAAGGGCATTGAAGCTAATCCGGAGAAGATAAAGGCTATTACTTCATGGCTAAACCGAAGTGTATCAATGATGTTCAGCGCCTGGCAGGCCGGATTGTAGCCTTAAGCCGGTTTATCAGTCGCCTTGGGGAGAAGGCCATCCCTTTGTATCAAATGCTGAAGAAAACGGATAACTTCGTTTGGAGTGATGCAGCTAATGAAGCATTTGAGGCTCTAAAGCGGCAGCTCGCCGAACCACCTGTCCTTGCTGCCCCCATTGACAAGGAACCATTGCTGTTGTATGTGGCTGCTAATGCCCGAGCTGTCAGCGTGGCTATTGTGGTAGAGCGCAAGGAGGCAGGAAAGGAGTATCCGGTTCAACGGCCGGTTTACTACATCAGTGAGGTGCTCATTGAGTCAAAGCAGAGATATCCACATTGGCAGAAGCTTGTATATTGGGTTTTCATGGCAAGCCAGAAGCTGAAGCAGTACTTTCAGGGCCATCCCATTACTGTGGTCAGTTCTGCTCCTTTGGCAGATATCATCCAGAACTGAGAAGCGACTGGCTGGGTGGCTAAGTGGGCTATTGAGTTGTCGGTGCCGGAAGATAACCGGATAACACGTATTGGACGATTCACTTCGACGGATCCAGGCAATTGGAGGGCTCGGGGGCTGGAGTGGTTCTTACTTCCCCTCAAGGTGACAAATTTTGTTATGTTCTCCGCTTGATGTTTCCTTGTACTAACAATGCAGCTGAGTACGAGGCCTTGCTCCATGGTCTTCGGATGGCTAAGGAAATGAATCTGAGCCGGGTTAAGTGCTTCGGTGACTCGGATCTGGTGGCTCAACAAGTCTCTGGTACTTGGGATTCCAAGGACCCCCTCATTGTAGCATATCGTCGAGAGGTGGACATTTTTGCAGGTCACTTTAAGGGTTATCAGGTCGATCATGTGGACCGGCGAAAGAATGAAGCGGTGGACGCTTTAAGTCGGTTGGGCTGCCAGCGTAAACCGGTGCCGCCCAATGTTTTTCTCGATGTTTTGCATAACCCGTCAGTCAAGCTCCCCACGAAGGAGGATTTAGCTGTCCCTGATCCGGAGGCTCAGTTGGTGGTGGCGCTCCACATCACCCCGGATTGGACGATCCCATATTTGGCGTATATGAACCGGGGTGTGTTGGGGAACGTAGCAGAAATTCAAAATTTTGTACGCATCACCAAGATCAATCTGTGGAGTAATCTAGCACCGAGGGGAAGGGGAGTGCATCTACATACCATTGTAGATCGCTATGCAGAAGCGTTGCAAGAATGCGGATAAAGGAGTCGTACTCGTAGCGATTCAGATCGCGGTTGATTCCGATCTAACCGCCGAACCACGGCGCCTCCGCGTTCAACACACGTGCAGCCCGGTGACGTCTCCCACGCCTTGATCCAGCAAGGAGAGAGGGAGAGGTTGGGGAAGACTCCGTCCAGCAGCAGCACAACGGCGTGGTGGTGGTGGAGGAGCGTGGCACTCCAGCAGGGCTTCGCCAAGCACCGCAAGAGACGAGGAGGGAGAGGGGTAGGGCTGCGCCATGAGGGAGATGTTCTCGTGTCTATGGCAGCCCCAAACCCCCACTATATATAGGGGAAAGGGAGGGGCTGCGCCCCCACCTAGGTTTCCACCTCTAGGGGTGGCGGCCAGCCCTAGATGGGACTTGGAGGGGCGGCCAAGGGGGGAGAGAGGGGGGCGCACCACTAGGTGGGCCTTAGGCCCATCTGAGCCTAGGGTTTCCCCTTTTCCCTTCTCTCTTCGCCTTGGGCCCTGATGGAGGGGGCGCACCAGCTCACCTGGGGCTGGTCCCCTCCCACACATGGCCCACGCAGCCCTCTGGGGCCGGTGGCCCCACCTGGTGGACCCCTGGGACCCTCCCGGTGGTCCCGGTACGTTACCGATAGCACCCGATTTCCGGTGACCAAAACAGGACTTCCCATATATAAATCTTTACCTCCGGACCATTCCGGAACTCCTCGTGACGTCCGGGATCTCATCCGGGACTCCGAACAACATTCGGTAACCATGTATATCTATTCCCTATAACCCTAGCGTCATCGAACCTTAAGTGTGTAGACCCTACGGGTTCGGGAACCATGCAGACATGACCGAGATGTTCTCCGGCCAATAACCAACAGCGGGATCTGGATACCCATGTTGTCTCCCACATGTTCCACGATGATCTCATCGGATGAACCACGATGTCAAGGATTCAATCAATCCCGTATGCAATTCCCTTTGTCTACCGGTATAGTACTTGCCCGAGATGCGATCGTCGGTATCCCGATACCTTGTTCAATCTCGTTACCGGCAAGTCTCTTTACTCGTTCCGTAACACATCATCCCGTGATCAACTCCTTGGTCACATTGTGCACATTATGATGATGTCCTACCGAGTGGGCCCAGAGATACCTCCCCGTTTACACGGAGTGACAAATCCCAGTCTCGATTCGTGCCAACCCAACAGACACTTTTGGAGATACCTGTAGTGCACCTTTATAGCCACCCAGTTACGTTGTGATGTTTGGTACACCCAAAGCATTCCTACGGTATCCGGGAGTTGCACAATCTCATGGTCTAAGGAAATGATACTTGACATTAGAAAAGCTTTAGCAGACGAACTACACGATCTTGTGCTAGGCTTAGGATTGGGTCTTGTCCATCACATCATTCTCCTAATGATGTGATCCCGTTATCAATGACATCCAATGTCCATGGTCAGGAAACCATAACCATCTATTGATCAACGAGCTAGTCAACTAGAGGCTTACTAGGGACATGTTGTGGTCTATGTATTCACACATGTATTACGGTTTCCAGTTAATACAATTATAGCATGAACAATAGACAATTATCATGAACAAGGAAATATAATAATAACCATTTTATTATTGCCTCTAGGGCATATTTCCAACAGTCTCGCACTTGCACTAGAGTCAATAATCTAGTTTACATTACCATGCGATTAACACTCAAAGTTCACATCGCCATGTGACTAATACCCAAGAGTTTACTAGAGTCAATAATCTAGTTCACATCACCATATGATTAACACTCTAGGGTTTGATCATGTTATGCTTACGAGAGAGGTTTTAGTCAACGAGTCTGCAACATTCAGATCCGTGTGTGCTTTACAAATCTCTATGTCATCTTGTAGATGCAGCTACCACGCGTTACTTGGAGCTATTCCAAATAACTGCTCTACTATACGAATCCGGTTTACTACTCAGAGTCATCCGGATTAGTGTCAAAGTTTGCATCGTCGTAACCCTTTACGACGAACTCTTTTACCACCTCCATAATCGAGAAAATTCCTTATTCCACTAGTTACTAAGGATAAGTTCGACCGCTGTCATGTGATCCATTCCTGGATCACTATTGTACCCCTTCACTAACTCATGGCAAGGCACACTTCAGGTGCGGTACACAGCATAGCATACTGTAGAGCCTACGTCTAAAGCATAGGGGACGACCTTCGTCCTTTCTCTCTCTTCTGCCGTGGTCAGGTCTTGATTCTTACTCAATACTCACACCTTGTAACACAGCCAAGAACTCCTTCTTTGCTGGTCTATTTTGAACTCCTTCAAAATCTTGTCACGGTATGTATTCATTTGAAAGTACTATTAAGCGTTTTTGATCTATCCTTATAGATCTTGATGCTCAATGTTCAAGTAGCATAATCCAGGTTTTCCATTGAAAAACACTTTTCAAATAACCCTGTATGCTTTCCAGAAATTCTACATCATCTTTGATCAACAATATGTCAACAACATATACTCATCAGAAATTCTATAGTGCTCCCACTCACTTCTTTGGAAATACAAGTTTCTGATAAACTTTGTATAAACCCAAAATCTTTGATCATCTCATCAAAGCGTACATTCCAACTCCGAGATGCTTACTCCAGTCCTTAGAAGGGTTGCTGGAGCATTGCATACTTGTTAGCATCTTTCAGGATTGACAAAACCTTCTGGTTGTATCACATACAACCTTTCCTCTAGAAAATCGTCGAGGAAACAGTGTTCTGACATCCTATCTGCAAGATTTCATAAATAATGCAGTAACTGCTAATACAATTCCAACAGACTCTTAGCATCGCTACGAGTGAGAAAAATCTCATCGTAGTCAACTCCTTGAACTTGTCGGAAAACATCTTAACGACAAGTCGAGCTTTCTTAATGGTGACACTTACCATTATTGTCTTTCTTCCTTTTAAAATCCATCTGCACCCAACAGCCTTACGGCCATCAAGTAGTTCTTCCAAAGTCTATACCTTGTTTTATACATGGATCCTCTCTCGGATTTTATGGCCTCGAGCCATTTGTCGAAATCCGGGCCCACCATCGCTTGTCCATAGCTCGTAGGTTCATTGTTGTCTAGCAACATGACTTCCAAGACAAGATTACGTACCACTCGAAGTAGTACGCATCCTTATCGACCTATGAGGTTTGGTAGTGACTTGATCCGAAGTTTCATGATCACTATCATAAGCTTCCACTTCAATTGGTGTAGGTGCCACGGGAACAACTTCCTGTGCCCTGCTACACATTAGTTGAAGTCATTGTTCAATAACCTCATCAAGTCTCCACCATCCTCCCACTCAATTCTTTTGAGAGAAACTTTTTCTCAAGAAAGGACCTGTTTACTTCCAGATCTGAAACAGGAGGTATACCCAACTGTTTTGGGTATTCTATGAAGATACATTTATCCGCTTTGGGTTCGAGCTTATCAGCCTGAAACTTTTTCACATAAGCATCGCAGCCCCAAACTTTTAAGAAACGACAACTTAGGTTTCTCTAAACGGTGTCGTCTCAACGGAATTGCATGGTGCCCTATTTAAAGTGAATGCGGTTGTCTCTAATGCCTAACCCATAAACGATAGTGGTAAAGAGACATCATGGTATGCACCATATCCAATAGGGTGCAGTTATGATGTTCGGACACACCATCACATTGTGGTGTTCCAGGCGGTATTAATTGTGAAACACTTTCCACAATGTCTCAATTGTGTGCCAAACTCGTAACTCAGATATCTCTATGATCATATCATAGACATTTTATCCTCTTGTCACGACGATCTTCAACTTCACTCTGAAATTACTTGAACCTTTTCAATAATTCAGACTTGTGTTTCATCAAGTAAATATTCTCAGCATCTACTCAAATCATCTGTGAAGTAAGAACATATCGATATCCACTGCGTGCCTCAGCACTCATTGGACTGCACACATCAAATGTATTACTTCCAACAAGTTGCTCTCTTGTTCCATCTTACTGAAAACGAGGCCTTTCAGTCATCTTGCCCATGTGGTATGATATGCATGTCTCAAGTGATTCAAAATCAAGTGAGTCCAAACGATCCATCTGCATGGAGTTTCTTCATGCATATATACCAATAGACATGGTTCGCATGTCTCAATCTTTTCAAAAACGAGTGAGTCCAAAGATCCATCTACATGGAGCTTCTTCATGCGTTCTATACCAATATGACTCAAATGGCAGTGCCACAAGTATGTGGTACTATCATTACCATTTTATATCTTTTGGCATGAACATGTGTATCACTGCGATCGAGATTCATTTTAGGTGGAAGACCATTGAAGGTATTATTCAAATAAACAGAGTAACCATTATTCTCCTTAAATGAATAACCGTATTGCGATAAACATAATCCAATCATGTTTATGCTCAACGCAAACACCAAATAACAATTATTTAGGTTTAACACCAATCTCGATGGTAGAGGGAGCATGCGATGCTTGATCACATCAACCTTGGAAACACTTCCAACACATATCGTCATCTCACCTTTAGCTAGTCTTCGTTTATTCCGTAGCTTTTATTTCGAGTTACTAACACTTAGCAACCGAACCGGTATCTAATACCCTGGTGCTGCTAGGAGTACTAGTAAAGTACACATTCATATAATGTATATCCAATATACTTCTGTCGACCTTGCCTGCCTTCTCATCTACCAAGTATCTAGGGTAGTTCTGCTTCAGTGACCGTTCCCCTCATTACAGAAGCACTTAGTCTCGGGTTTGGGTTCAACTTTGGGTTTCTTCACTAGAGCAGCAACTGATTTGTTGTTTCATGAAGTATCCCTTCTTCCCTTGCCCTTCTTGAAACTAGTGGTTTTGCTAACCATCAATAATTGATGCTCCTATTTGATTTCTACTTTCGCGGTGTCAAACATCGCGAATAGCTCAAGGATCATCATATCTATCCCTGATATGTTATAGTTCATCACGAACCTCTAGTAGCTTGGTGGCAGTGACTTTGGAGAACCATCACTATCTCATCTGGAAGATAACTCCCACTCGATTCAAGCGATTGCAGTACTCAGACAACCTGAGCACACGCTCAACGATTGAGATTTTCTCCCTTAGTTTGTAGGCTTAAGAAACTTGTCGGAGGTCTCACACCTCTTGATGTGGGCATTAGTCTGAAATCCCAATTTCAGTCTTTGGAACATCTCATATGTTCTGCGACATTTCAAAACCGTCTTTGGTGCCACAATTTTAAACCGTTAGCATCACACACTGAACTATCACGTAGTCATAAAAACGTGTATGTGAGATGTTTCGTAACATCTACAGACGACGCTCGAGGTTCAGCACACCGAGCGGTGCATTATGGACATAAGCCTTCTGTGCAGCAATGAGGACAATCCTCAGTTTACGGACCCAGTCCGCATAATTGCTGCTATCAACTTTCAACTAAATTTTCTCTAGGAACATATCTTAAACAGTAGAACTAAAGCGTAAGCTATGACATAATTTGCAAAGACCTTTTGACTATGTTCATGATAATTAAGTTCATCTGATTATTTAATGAACTCCCACTCAGATAGACATCCCTCTAGTCATCTAAGTTATAGATGATCCGAGTCAAACTAGGCCGTGTCTGTTCATCACGTGAGACGGACTAGTCATCAACGGTGAACATCTCCATGTTGATCGTATCTACTATACGACTCATGTTCGACCTTTCGGTCTCTTGTGTTCCGAGGCCATGTCTGTACATGCTAGGCTCGTCAAGTCAACCTAAGTGTTTTGCTTGTGTTCCGAGGCCACGCCTGTACATGCTAGGCTCGTCAACACCCGTTGTATGCGAACGTTAGAATCTATCACACCCGATCATCATGTGGTGCTTCGAAACAATGAACCTTCGCAACGGTGCACAGTTAGGGGGAACACGTCTCTTGAAATTTTAGTGAGGGATCATCTTATTTATGCTACCGTCGTTCTAAGCAAATAAGATGTAAACATGACAAACATCACATGCAAATCATAAAGTGACATGATATGGCCAATATCATCTTGCGCCTTTTGATCTCCATCTTCGAGGCGCGGCATGATCACCTTCGTCACCGGCATGACACCATGATCTCCATCATCATGATCTCCATCATCGTGTCTTCATGAAGTTGTCTCGCCAACTATTACTTCTACTACTATGGCTAACGGTTAGCAATAAAGTAAAGTGATTACATGGCGTTTTTCATTGACACGCAGGTCATACAATAAATTAAGACAACTCCTATGGCTCCTGCCGGTTGTCATACTCATCGACATGCAAGTCGTGATTCCTATTACAAGAACATGATCAATCTCATACATCACATATATAATTCATCACATCCTTTTGGCCATATCACATCACATAGCATACCCTGCAAAAACAAGTTAGACGTCCTCTAATTGTTGTTGCATGTTTAACGTGGCTGCTATGGGTTTCTAGCAAGAACGTTTCTTACCTACGCAAAAGCCACAACGTGATATGCCAATTTCTATTTACCCTTCATAAGGACCCTTTTCATCGAATCCGATCCGACTAAAGTGGGAGAGACAGAAAACCGCTAGCCACCTTATGCAACTAGTGCATGTCAGTCGGTGGAACCTGTCTCACGTAAGTGTACGTGTGAGGTTGGTCCGGGCCGCTTTATCCCACGATGCCGCCGAATCAAGATAAGACTAGTAACGGCAAGTAAATTGACAAAATCGACGCCCACAACTACTTTGTGTTCTACTCATGCTTAGAAACTACGCATAGACCTAGCTCATGATGCCACTGTTGGGGAACGTAGCAGAAATTCAAAATTTTGTACGCATCACCAAGATCAATCTATGGAGTAATCTAGCACCGAGGGGAAGGGGAGTGCATCTACATACCATTGTATATCGCTATGCAGAAGCGTTGCAAGAACGCGGATGAAGGAGTCGTACTCGTAGCAATTCAGATCGCGGTTGATTCCGATCTAAGCGCCGAACCACGGCGCCTCCGCGTTCAACACACGTGCAGCCCGGTGACGTCTCCCACGCCTTGATCCAGAAAGGAGAGAGGGAGAGGTTGGGGAAGACTCCGTCCAGCAGCAGCACAATGGCGTGGTGGTGGTGGAGGAGCGTGGCACTCCAGCAGGGCTTCGCCAAGCACCGAAGAGACGAGGAGGGAGAGGGGTAGGGCTGCGCCATGAGGGAGATGTTCTCGTGTCTATGGCAGCCCCAAACCCCCACTATATATAGGGGAAAGGGAGGGGCTGCGCCCCCACCTAGGTTTCCACCTCTAGGGGTGGCGGCCAGCCCTAGATGGGACTTGGAGGGGCGGCCAAGGGGGGAGAGAGGGGGGCGCACCACTAGGTGGGCCTTAGGCCCATCTGAGCCTAGGGTTTCCCCTTTTCCCTTCTCTCTTCGCCTTGGGCCCTGGTGGAGGGGGCGCACCAGCTCACCTGGGGCTGGTCCCCTCCCACACTTGGCCCACGTAGCCCTCTGGGGCCGGTGGCCCCACCCGTTGGACCCCCGGGACCCTCCCGGTGGTCCCGGTACGTTACCGATAGCACCCGAAACTTTTCCGGTAACCAAAACAGGACTTCCCATATATAAATCTTTACCTCCGGACCATTCCGGAACTCCTCTTGACGTCCGGGATCTCATCCGGGACTCCGAACAACATTCGGTAACCACGTATATCTATTCCCTATAACCCTAGCGTCATCGAACCTTAAGTGTGTAGACCCTACGGGTTCGGGAACCATGCAGACATGACCGAGACGTTCTCCGGCCAATAACCAACAGCGGGATCTGGATACCCATGTTGGCTCCCACATGTTCCATGATGATCTCATCGGATGAACCACGATGTCAAGGATTCAATCAATCCCGTATGCAATTCCCTTTGTCTACCGGTATAGTACTTGCCCGAGATTCGATCGTCTGTATCCCAATACCTTGTTCAATCTCGTTACCGGCAAGTCTCTTTACTCGTTCCGTAACACATCATCCCGTGATCAACTCCTTGGTCACATTGTGCACATTATGATGATGTCCTACCGAGTGGGCCCAGAGATACCTCTCCGTTTACACGGAGTGACAAATCCCAGTCTTGATTCGTGCCAACCCAACAGACACTTTCGGAGATACCTGTAGTGCACCTTTATAGCCACCCAGTTACGTTGTGACGTTTGGTACACCCAAAGCATTCCTACGGTATCCGGGAGTTGCACAATCTTATGGTCTAAGGAAATGATACTTGACATTAGAAAAGCTTTAGCAGACGAACTACACGATCTTGTGCTAGGCTTAGGATTGGGTCTTGTCCATCACATCATTCTCCTAATGATGTGATCCCGTTATCAATGACATCCAATGTCCATGGTCAGGAAACCATAACCATCTATTGATCAACGAGCTAGTCAACTAGAGGCTTACTAGGGACATGTTGTGGTCTATGTATTCACACATGTATTACGGTTTCCAGTTAATACAATTATAGCATGAACAATAGACAATTATCATGAACAAGGAAATATAATAATAACCATTTTATTATTGCCTCTAGGGCATATTTCCAACAGGGTGAATTACCAGAGGATGAAGTTCTGGCCAGGCAGATAATCCGGCGTTCCAAGTCCATGACTATTGTCAATGGCGGGCTACATCATTGCAGTGTCTCAGGGGCCTTTCAACGCCGTGTTTCTCCTGAAGAAGGCCGTGCAATTTTACGCGAAATCCACGAAGGTGATTGTGGTCATCATGCCGGTTCAAAGTCCCTGGTGGCTAAGGCTTTTCGTCACTGTTTCTATTGGCTGACGGCTCATGCTGATGCTGAGGACTTGGTCAAAAGATGCGATGGCTGTCAGAAGTTTGCACGCCGGGCTCATGTTCCGGCCCAGGAGTTGAGGATGATTCCAATCACCTGGCCTTTTGCAACCTGGGGGCTTGATATGGTTGGGCCCTTTAAGAGATCTAAGGTTAAGAAAACCCACCTTTTGGTGGCAGTTGATAAGTTTAACAAGTGGGTGGAAGCAGAACCAGTTAGCAAGTGTGATGCAGCCACGGCGGTTCAATTCATGAAGAAGGTGATATTCCGCTTTAGTTTTCCACACAGCATTATAACAGACAATGGCACGAATCTTTCCAAAGGTGCTATGGAGGAGTTCTGTCAAAGAGAGCACATCCGGCTTGATGTGTCATCACTGGCCCACCCCTAGTCTAATGGTCAAGCAGAGAGAGCTAATCAGGAAATCCTGAAGGGTATCAAGCCCCGGCTTATGGTGCCTTTGCAGAGGACATCGGGTTGTTGGGTGGAAGAGTTGCCTTCCGTTTTGTGGAGCATTAACACCACCCCCAATAGATCTACGGGTTATACACCCTTCTTCATGGTTTATGGAGCGGAAGCAGTCCTCCCAAGTGATATTCGCCATGACTCGCCTCGAGTGGCAGCTTATGTTGAAGCGGATAATGAAAGAGCATGCCAGGATGCATTGGACCTGTTAGATGAGAAACGGGACATAGCGGCGGCTCGCTCGGCGATTTATCAGCAAGACCTGCGGCGTTATCACAGCCACCGGGTTGAAACCAAGACTTTTCAAGAAGGCGACCTAGTGCTCCGGCTTATCCAAGATCAGACTGATATGCACAAGTTATCCCCGCCATGGGAAGGGCCCTTTGTGGTCAACAAGAATCTGAACAACGGATCATACTACCTCATTGATGTTCAAGAGCATAAAGACTCACGCAAGTCAGAGGAGGAGACGATCCGGCCGTGGAACATAGCTCATCTGCGGCCTTACTACACATGAGCCATAGGCTCCTATCATGTACATATTTTGACGATGTATATATTATGATCAATATAATAAACCGGAGCCCCAGCTAAAGCGGGGTATCTGATATTTTTATCATATCATGAGTGGTTACACAGAGACTTTTGTTTGTAAAGCAACATCCGGTTTACCCCTTGATTCAGCTTTTACAGTTATCTATCAAAAAGTCACTTGGGGGCTTGGTCGTATTCGAACCATAGCTACACCTCTTGACCGCCTTACAGCCACAAAAGAAAGTCACTTGGGGGCTTGGTCATATTCGAACCATAGCTACACCTCTTGACCGGCTTAGAGCCACAAAAGAAAGCCACTTGGGGGGTAGGTCGTATACGAACCATAGCTACACCTTTTGATTGGCTCACAGCCATAACAGAATTACTTAGGGGCCAAAGAGTGTTGTAAAAGAACAACTCAAACATGGGCACCCGTTGAGCACAACTCAAAATGTTGCTTGGGGATTCTTTGCTATCGCAATGAACAAAGAATCTACACTTGCAATAGGCTATCAAGCCACCACTTGGAAGCCTGGTGTATACACCTAAAACCCCGGGTTAACCTACCTTCATCAAGTAAGTCACTTCGTCCAGGTAAACCTGGTATGACCCGCCAACTTGACAAGTCAATCTCATATGACCCTGAACTTGTCAATGATAAACCGGCGATTGGTTAAGGATTGAGGACCATCTTAAAAGGCTTTGTAAAACGGTTTAACTCAGTGGCCTGGCAGCCCATGAAAAGCCTCGCATTTGGGCCTGGCAGCCCTTGAAAAGCCTCGACTACAAGTTTTTTCTTTTGCTTTTATTTGTCAGTTTTTTCTCCCTTGTTAAAGTTTTGAGCTAAACCGGCGTCCAACGGCCCGACCTGACTATAAGTCATTCATATAAACTGGTGTTTCTTTAACCCGGCCTGGAGTTAACTATAAGTTGCCAGGGTGATCATTCGGCGTCTACCATAACCCGGCATGACTTATTATATACCAGCAAAGTATGGGTTTGAGTTATCAGCACTCAAGATTTGGGTCGTACCCCTTATTATAAGAACGTTGGTAAACCAACAAGGTGATTCAATATCACAGGTATGATATGTTTTATATTTCGTTATCTATACGGCTTTGGTCATAAACCATGGTCATATCTTGGGCATTATGACCCGTCCGGCGGTAAACCGCCAGGACAATTTTCAGTCTATTTTATGCAGAAATAGGACTATATAAAACTGTTGAAGAGCATAAGAAAATATATCATCACGGATTAACAGTGTTGTGCAAAGTAAATATGCACACTGGCATAGCGGATCAAGTGTTCAGGCTAGCCTATTACAAGGCGTTCTGACTGCCCAAAAGAATAATTGTTTTCCACAAGGATGACAATATGCGCAAGCTAAAACCGGCTTCCGGATTATGATTCTGCCTCAGGTTGATGTGAAGGTTGCAGATCTTCCTGCACCGGTTCACCCTCCTTCTCTCCACCCAGTGGCTGGAAGTCAATAGTTGTCCAATCAATCCCTGTTAAGTCTTGGAAGACAGCTTCATCGTGTATAAGATTAGACGGTTCAACATCAGGAGCGTAAGTATGCTTACGAATCGGCGGGATTAGATTTTCCACGTCATAAGTTGGAGCATTTATCCGCTTGTCGTTGGCATCATAAACATTCTAGTAAAATTACAAGTTAGTGTCTTCAGCCAACTTACTTGCCAGTGGCCGCATATCTCTTGTGATGGCCCGGAGATCGTCATTGTTGAATTCTGAACCGTCCTCTTTTTGGCTTGGGTAACCATTTCCAACGTCTTCCAGATCAAGGTCAGATATCTAGGCCTTGGCGCGAGTCAGTGCAGTAAGGGCACCTGACCTGGCAGCGGATTTCTTCAATTCCACAATTCGGGCAGGCAGCATAGATAACTTTTCCAGTGTTTCCTTGATTAGCGACGGGGGCGGATTGTTATTGGAGGCTGTGTAGATGGCTCGTTGAGCGCCGGTATATAGCTGTTCTACCAAAGTATAGACGGCCTTCAACTTTTTGCGCATGTCTGCGCCAAGATGAGTAACACGGCTACCTGCAAAAGGGTCAAATCACTGTTAAACCGAAAGTTTCATAACTGGCGTTTGCTACAAATTTGCGAAGAGATTGTTACCAAAGATTCCAGAGGTCATAGCATCGATCTGCCGCTTCAAGCTGCTCAGTTCTTCTGTCACCGGTTTAAGGGCGTTTTCCGCTTCTTCTGACCGCTTTAACAAAGTGGATTGTTCAGTTTCCCAATCTGCTTGTTCGCCTTTAAAGAATTCCTTCAGTTGTTCCATGGTTGTTAAAGCGGTGGTCAGCTCGCTTTTAACTTTGCAAGTTTCATCTTGCTGGGACTTGATGTTTCCCTGGAGATCAGTGATTTGGGAGTCCTTTTTGGACAACTAAGCCTGGAAAATACAGATAATGAGTTAGTATTACAACATTGAAGTCCCAAGCACATAACAAGTTATCTACTTGACACTTGGGGGCTAATGCGGATTGCTTCTTATCAGCTGTTAATTTAAAGTCTCAAGCACATAACAAGTTATATACTTGACACTTGGGGGCTAATGCGTATTTGCTCAGATTCAGATGGATTGTCATAATTACAAGTGGTGAAATTAGTAGGATGTACCGGTTCATTCTAAAGCTATAAACTGGTTCATGGGGGCTACACCAACAAAATTCAAACATTGATTCTATTTCAAGACCCGGTTCATACTAACGTTATGAACCGGCCCTTGGGGGCTACTGGAGTTGATACTTTAGACCAGTTCTAACAAAAGGAATATTTATGCAAAGGGAAAGTGATATTTACCTCATACTGTTCCTTCATCAGACCTACTAAACCGGCTTCAAAGTTGCGGCTTGTATACATAGCGGTTTAAAAAGCCAGAATGAAGGTCTTGAGCGCTGAGGTTGGTATAGCTGGATAGCTCAGACTTCCATTTGCCCTTGTCCATGGCAGAAATTTCTTCTTTGGCGCTATGTTTTGATAAAGCGACAGGACGGCCAGGGGAGGAGAAACCAATACCAGTCATGACAACATCATCGTCTGTAGGCTTGGCAGGGCTTGGCGGTTTATCAGACGCTTTGGCTGGGCTTGGCGGATCAGCAGTCAGACTTGGTGGATCGGCTGGCTGGCCTGTTGGATTTGCTTCCACCGGTTCAACAAAGGCATCAGTTGCTTGAGGTTCCGGATCATTAATGACCGTGTTGGCCTCTGGATCAACAGCTTCTGGGGTTTTCTCCGGTTCAGTAGCCGGCTCATGGTTGGTCGGCTTATTCAATTTAGCCTTCTTGCTTGGTCTGGCTTTGGCACTGAAAAGAGGAGACACGAAAATCAGTATGATAAGATAATACAAGACCAAAAAGATTAAAGTATGTCATGCTTACCTAGGGACAGTCTTGAGGGGAGGAAGTTGCGTAGCTGACGACTCGCCGGATGATGAATGAGAAGTTCCCTGATAATTTGTGTCAGACGGATTAAGAGGATATCGGAAGTAACCCGCCTTAGGATAAAGGGTGTCAGGAGTACAAGCAACCTCTTGGCGACGTTTGCAAACCGGAGAATTTGGTAAACCGGAGGAGGTCACCACTTGGCCGCTGTGTCGAGTTGTGCGGCGAGTTTCATGCTATTGGGTCTTCAAAAGAAAGTGCGGATCCAAATAAGAAAGAGGGCAGGAAAATTTTACTTTCCGGACAGCTCAACGGATTCTTGTTATTGGCTCAGGATTTGAATCAGAAGAAAGAATAATTACCTTGTCGGCATGGCTAGCTTCCGCTTCATCCTGATAATGATCATTGTCAATAAGGTGTATAAAAAATGAACCGAGAGAGTCAAGTTCTACCTCTGAATCCGGGTTATCCAGATCATCATCAATGGGTGGCTCAGACGGTTCAGCGTTTCTCTTTTTGGCAGGCTTCTTTGTAGCCTTGATCTTGAGCCGAGGAGCTCTCGCCAGTTTATCCTGGGATTTCTTTTTCCAGAACGGATCATTGACCTGCACAGATGGACAGTAAGTTATCAAAGAAAACCTAACAGAAGATGGATTAAAGCGGAAATGTGATAAGTTCTACCTTTGGCGGTTTGTTGCCAGTATAAAAAGGACTGAGCCCGGTTTTGCTGCATGCGTCTATCGATTCATCAAGCATTTTCTTGACAGCTTCGGTGACTTCATCATCGGTAAGCTGGATATCAATATGACGTTGAGGGTCTTTCAGGTCTCCTGTGTATTCACACATTAAACCGGGCCGCCGGCTAAAAGGCAGAACGCTCCATGAAACCCAGCATCGAACAAAATCCACGCCTGTCAACCCATTTGCAACAAAGGCTCTGAGCTTTGCCAGCTGAGGGGCGTATTTTGCTCACTCCTGGGTAGTCAGTCGCTGTGGAAAGGGATGAGTTTTGATAAGCCGGTATGGGCGGTAACCCGGCAAAGGATTTTCACTATCCGGAGTTGTATTGCGGCAATAAAACCAAGTCTGATTCCAGTCCTTGGGATGACTGTGAATCTTGGCGTGAGGGAAATCAACATCTCTCCTTTTTTGAATTGAAACCCCGTCTAGTTCGGTGTTGGGTCCGTCTGTAAACTCAGTACGGCGGTTTAAATAAAAGAAATTCCGGAACAGATCAACAGTGGGCTCCTCCTGCAGGTATACTTCACAGAATACTTGCCAGTGGCAAATATTGGATATTGAGTTTGGACCGATGTCTTGAGGATGGAGTTGAAAGCTTGCGAGCACGTCACGAAAGAATTTTGATCCGAGAGGGGTGAAGCCTCGGTTCAGGTGATCAACAAATACGATAACTTCTCCATCCTGGGGTTCAGGAGGATTTTCTGGACCAGGGACTCGCCAATGAATGATGTCTTTGCTTGCTAAAGCGCCCATTGCAACACACCCAGTCAGTTGTGCTTCGGTAACCCGGGAAGGGACCCAATTGCAAGAATAGAATTGTTTGGTCATTACGGCGAAAAGCTGGAAAAAGGATCAAACTCCGGTTTAAAATTCATGACTGCAACTTACAAACCGGGGCAGTGATGGAAGACGATGATATTTGAAACATTGGCGTATACTAAACCAGATTTTGGTATTTAAAGCAGGTTGGCGGTTCAACAGAGGGCTAATGGTATATGGTGAGTTATCAGAGTTTAAAGGATAAACCGCCTACAGTGGTATAGATGCTATAGATCTAATTTTTTTTCTAAAGTATGGCACAAACAGGTTTCACAGATCAGCGATATATTTTTGGACCTGCCACAGGTTTAAAAAGGAAATAAATTTAACCTAAAGTGGTGGCAGTGGAAGAACACATCTGTTTGGTTGGGATCTCAGGCAGTAAAAGGTGGTTTCTGAGGTTGGCAAAGGGCGCTGAATTATCACCACCTACTTCTACTATCAGTTGCAGATCAAGTTATGAGATCTAAGATAGAAAGAAGACGAACAGTGAAGAACACCGACGAACAGCGGAACCCTAGTGCAGATCTGATGTATAAGAGAAAAGGTACTCACCGGTGCTGCGGAACAGGGGAGGAGCACCGTGTTGCTCTGGTACGATCAGGCTGATGCAACGGCCTTGGTCGATGCAGACGTCAAGGTCGACGGCGGCGGTAGAGCTCGGGTTCCGAGGCTCCGCGAGGAAGAAGAAAGAGATGAAGAGACAAGGGGGAAAATGGAAAGACCCTCGGTCTTATTTATAAAGGTGAAAGGATAAGTGTCAAGCGCGAGAATCGAGGAGCCTAATAGTTGGATATGTGACAGAGCTGTCGCCTCGATTTTCGGAGGTTCATTAATGAAGGTCAGATATATATCATTTTAAATAACAGGTGACGTCATGGCGGTTTATGAAGATACTGGATGATGATGTCATGGCGGTTTACAAGATTTATGCGAAGATGTGGAAGAAGAAAATTTCTCCAGTTTTGAAGATTGACATGAACCAGTTCAAATCAATCTGGGACCTAATGTTGGGGATATTACTACTGGGTATAAACCGGCCAAGGAAGCCGGGTTATCCCCATAATGGATTGTTCATATTTCAAGCCCATGAAGACAAGGAATAAAGCGGTTTACTACAGAGACTCAAAGGCCCAAGGCCCAAAGGTAGGTTAGGGCATGTAGCTATAAACCACCATGTAACACATGACTTGTATTGTAAGGTATGACAAAGTAGAGACCGAGCCGGTATGTGTACAAACCGGCATCGGGACTATGTAAGCCGGCGGGCGTCAGCCTGTGTATATAAAGGCACGACCCGGCGGCGGTTCAAGGACAAGAGACAACAACTCGAGATCCAGGTAAAGCGATTCCGCTCCCTGATCATCGAGACCACCGCAAGTCCCACACAACTGGATCGTAGGCTTTTACCTTCACCACAAGGGGCCGAACCAGTATAAACTCCCATGTACTTTGTCCGGTTTAACCCCTTTAAGCTAACCCGTTGCGATGGCTCCACGACTAAGTCCTTTCGCTAGGACATCTGTCGTGACAAACCCATGACACACTGTGTCGTGGAATTGTCACGGCAGATGTCCTAGTCTGAGGATTAGTCGTGAGGCCAACGCATCTATGTGGTAGCTTGAGAGGGGTTGATCGGTATTGAGAGACGCAACACAAGACAAGGGTTTAGACAGCTTCGGGCCCCGGGAAACATCATCCGGTAATAACCCTACATGCTGTTTGTGGCTAGGTCTCATTATCATCATGAGGGAGTCGCCGTAAACCGGCTCTTTGTGTCTAGCCCTAGAGATTGTTTCTTCTTGCTTGTCCCTCTTTGGGGAGCCCTACCCCTCCTTATATATGTTGAAGGGGCGGTTTACATGACTAGTCCTAGTTGGATTAGGATTACTCTATTACAAGTGGAGTCCTAGTCTTGCTTCCTTTGTAGGAAAATATTCCTTGTGCTTTCTTCATAAACCGGCCCACCATAGCGTGATCCGGCCTTCCATAAACCGCCTTCTGGGCCACCAGGTCTTGTCGTTCCTCCGACCCACTTGCTGGGTCACCCATGAGTCGCCAGGCTCGGGTGGGTCACTTAGTGAGTCGTCCAGTCCGGCTGGGTTATTCTTCTGGCCGGGTTACACTGTGGGGTATATCCCCGACATTAGCCCCCAGTTTAATTTGGATTTATCCATGTTAAGCTGATCTGCAATATAAACACAAGAACAAATTTGGCGGCTTGTGCTCTGGGTTAAATATTCTTATAAACCAACACATGATCATCCTTAATTCCTTGTCATTTCTTCCTTCTAAAAAATCTGAGTCAATAGACCAGTTTCATAATCAATTTGCTTGCAGAAGATATTTTGTAAATAAAGAATCCATTTGAACTGGCCTTCAATGCTCTGACTTGACAAAAATATTAGTCTCTGAAATATTCAACTGATATCCAGCCGGCTTGAAGATATAAAACTTGCTGGTTTATGATTACCACCATTGTCGGGTTATAAAAGCTGATAATTCCAGGTCATGATTGTTGCCAACGCCGGTTCATGATTGTTGCCAACGCCAGTTCATGATTATTGATGACACCGGGTTGCAGACACAGGGTCATAATGATTGGTGACGCCAGGTCAATCTGGTTTGCTCAAAACAGAGAATTTGAAAATATTTCTTCTATTAATATAATACTTGTAGCCCCCAAGTCTTGAGCAGAACAAAGTGATGGCTTAAGACTTGATTCAATATAAACTGCCACTTTAGAAGAAATCCATGTTGTTCATCCCAGTCACTAGTAAAAACTGAATATTCCATATTATGTAGCCCCCAACTGCCGGGTTGTCATGCTTGCAGCAACCTGGGACTTGTAATTGCCTGATGCTCAAAAACTTCAACCAATGTAGCCCCCAAGGGCCGGGTCATTATGCAATAATGAGCAGGGACTTTATAAATATGATCATGTAAATTTGAACAACAATGTGTAGCCCCCAAGGGCCGGCTCAGTAATATAATATTGAGCTGGGACGTTATATATACTTCATTAAAAATAACATCATATGATGTAACCCCCATCATGGGGCTTGAACCCACGTCCACAAGGTTAAGAGCTTTGTGCTTTACCAACTGAGCAGTGGACCTTTCAATATAATGGATTAAGACTTGTGTACCTTGAATTTTTGATAGGAGCAATTGGTAGCCCCCAAGGGCCGGCTCATCATGATGTGATGAGTCGGGTCTTCAATAAGATGAGCAATAAATGACTTTGCATTAGCCCCCAAGTATCATGGTGCATGCTTGCAGCGACATGAGACTTGCATATTTGATGTAATCTTAACTTGAATAATGTAGCCCCCAAGTGCCGGGTCGTAAGCCTGTAGCTACTCGGGACTGTTTCTTCCATTGTAAAATAAATCATATCCATTGATAAAATAATATCCATTGCACTAAAGCGACTTTGAAAACGTCAATCATAATACTGGTTATTGATAGCCATAGTAAAAAATCCAGCCATGTTGGCTATTAAAGATTTGAATAATATACTCCAATGATATATAAGCGCATGATTCAAATGGCGCAATCCCAATATATACTAGCGACTTAACGTCCAAAGCCAGACCGGGTTAATAAACACCGGATAATGATCTTATCTCATACTGGCGACTTATAGTCGAAAGCCAGACCGGGTTAATAGACACCGGTTTATGTTATGCTGGCGACTTATAGTCAGACCGGGTCAATAGACGCCGGTGATTTGTCAATATGCTTTATTCAACCTGTTTCTGCATACAACAAGTTTAAAGTGTCCTGGCGGTTTACCGCCGGACGGGTCATAACGCCCAACATATAACCCGGGTTTATAACCAAGGCTGCACTTAAGAATAATCAAATATGAAATATATCATACGTGTGACATTGAATCACATCGTTAGTTTACCAACTTTTGTAGTAAGGGTGATAACCCAAATCTTGAGTACTGATAACTCCTCCCATCTTTTGCCGGATTATGATAAAACCGTATCGGGTTGTAATAAACACCGGATTATCCATATATAATACTGGCGACTTGTAGTCAAAACCAGACCGGGTTAATAAGCGCCGGATTATAACTGATCATGTACTGACAACTTGTAGTTGAAAACCAAGCCGGGTCAATAAACGCTGGTTTATTATAAGATATCATAAACTTTATCAAAAAAAGAATAAAATTTGTCAAAAGAAAAGCATATGAAAACTTGTAGTCGAGGCTTTTCACGGGCTGCCAGGCCCAAATGCGAGGCTTTTCATGGGCTGCCAGGCCACTGATTTAAACCATTTTACAAAGCCTTTTAAGATAGTCCTCAATCCTTAACCAATCGCCGGTTTATCATTGACAAGTTCAGGGTCATATGAGATTGACTTGTCAAGTTGGCGGGTCATACCAAGTTTACCTGGACGGAGTGACTTACTTGATGAAGGCAGGTTAACTCGGGGTTTTAGGTGTATACACCAGGCTTCCAAGCCGTGGCTTGATAGCCTATTACAAGTGTAGATTCTTTGTTCATTACGATAGCGAAGAATCCCCAAGCAATATTTTGAGTTGTGCTCAGTGGGTGCCTATGTTTGAGTTGTGCTTTTGCAATACTCTGTTTGGCCCCTAAGTAATTTTCTTTTGGCCTTGAGCCGATCAAGAGGTGTAGTTATGGTTCGAATACGACCAAGCCCCCAAGTGATTTTCCGTGTGGCATTGCGCCGATCAAGAGGTGTAGCTATGGTTCGAATACAACCAAACCCCCAAATGATATATTTCCGAGCTATGCTCGTCGGGTGCCTATGTTTGAGTTGTGCTGTGCAACAAACTCTCTTTGGCCCCTATAATTTTTCCCGAGAACTCGAACTTGCGGGAGATTATTCTTTTGAACCGAAAATTCTTAAACCAGATATTGAGAGCTTCAAAGCTTTGTGGGAGACAGCTTTCCCTTGAGCCGGATTTTAAACCGGAATCCTTCTCTTTAAGCCGGCAATTTTCTGACAGCTTGATATGTTAGGCCAGTATTTATCCGCCGTGGAGCTGATGTTCAGTTGACCACCATGGTGAAGCGGCGCGGTAAACCGTGCGAATAGGCAAGTGAGCCATATTGTGTTGATATACGCCGAACCACGGAGGCGGACGGAAAAAACAACCGCAACATTAGAGGCAGTATGGACGCGGGTGAGTCGCTACCGCTCTTGCAGTGACCAAATATCCTGCATAAATAATATCATAAACCGGAGTAGTTGTTCTCAAAAGGAAAAAGTTGTGTTATTTAAAATAGTCTGGATAGATATCACCTGATGTATTTATGATCCTCAGCGGTGTCTGTTAGTCAACCCGGCACGTTGAATAGGCCGGACCGCAGGGCGGACAGTAACACTACCGCAGCCCGGAGATGGAGCTACGCACAAAGACGACGGCGACTCGGAGTGGCCACAGTTTAATATTCTCACGCGTGTCCAATCAGCATAAAAAAACTGGAACCAAGGAAAAAAGAAAGGGCCCTGCTGACTTGATTCTTGTACGGGTCGGTCCAGAGGATCTTCCGTGTGAACCTTGGTCCAGAGGAAAACAAGGTAAATCTTGTTTAATAAAATCAGACCAGACTGATCCCTGTGTTGCTCGGACAACAGTTCGCCTCAGATCTGATTTAATAATATTAACCAACCCAGGATTTGCGGCCACTGAGAGTTGTCCATAGTGCAGCAAAAAATGAGGTCAAGACGAGGTCCAGGTCGCTGTCGGTTTTAACTTTTATGTTTCCTCATCTCAAGCGTGGCTTGCATCTGTTGATGTCTTTTTTGTCTGATCTTATCTCTTTTGGTCTTGGCCTTTTCTCCTGGTGCCTTGGAACATCAAGATCGATTTGGCGTAGATTTCTTAATTGTACAGGGAACAAACGCCTGTCGGTCTCGGCGGATCGTAGGACGGCGGCAGTGAACACACATAGGCCCAGCGATCCGGCTCTGCCCAAAGTTATCCTGTGCCGGGTTATCCTGCGAGCCTCTTCTTCTTCACCATCAAGTCATCCGCGAGCTTCTCGATCCATATGAAAGATCCCTTCAAGAACTCAACACCACCGTGCGCATGCCCCACGGTGGGCATCAATTGTCGTGGAATTGTCACGGCAGATGTCCTAGTGTGAGGACTTAGTCGTGAGGCCAACGCATCTATGTGGTAGCTTGAGAGGGGTTGATCGGAATCGAGAGATGCAACACAAGACAAGGGTTTAGACAGCTTCGGGCCCCGGGAAACATCATCCGGTAATAACCCTACATGCTGTTTGTGGCTAGGTCTCATTATCATCATGAGGGAGTCGCCGTAAACCGGCTCTTTGTGTCTAGCCCTAGAGATTGTTTCTTCTTGATTGTCCCTCTTTGGGGAGCCCTGCCCCTCCTTATAAATGTTGAAGGGGCGGTTTACATGACTAGTCCTAGTTGGATTAGGATTACTCTATTACAAGTGGAGTCCTAGTCTTGCTTCCTTTGTAGGAAAATATTCCTTGTGCTTTCCTCATAAACCGGCCCACCATAGCGTGATCCGGCCTTCCATAAACCGCCTTCTGGGCCACCGGGTCTTGTCATTCCTCTGACCCACTCGCCGGGTCACCCATGAGTCGCCAGGCTCGGGCGGGTCACTTAGTGAGTCGTCCAGTCCAGCCGGGTTATTCTTCTGGCCGGGTTACATTGCGGGGTATATCCCCGACACACTGCATTAGAACCACCATGAGCAACGACACTGCCACCTTACTCGGAGTCCTCGTCCACGTCCTCGACTTCGTCCTTGTCCCTCTTCCTCTTGGCCGATACTTCTTTGCTTGAACCGCACACCTGGCTCTTGCTCTTCATCCAACCCTTGTAGATATTGAAACAAATGTAGCCATCCATTGCAGTGTAGTGGATGTGGTCTATATCTAGTACATTCCGCTGCCATGCATGACGATGAAACATGTATTGAGGTTTCTCCAGTTTACCGTATGAAGGAAGAACCATGGCTCCTGCCAGGGTCAGCATTGAAGGCTGGCCACCGGAGGGCAGCAGCCGATTCTTCTGGAGGTCGAAGGGGTTGCCTACAATGAGGCCTATCTGACCCAGGACTCTTTTGTCGTTCATAAAGTCTACATTAAAGAATTTGACTAGGTTGCTGTCGAGGAAGTTCTTAAAATCCAGGCATTCAACGTCGGCATGGCATATGTCGTAGACCAAGCATAAGTCCTGCACGCAAACCTGGATCACGGCGGGCTTCTTCCTCTCTTCCTCCTTTAGATCCTTCTCTCGTCCCAGGACTGTGGTGTACTCAACATCTAGCCCAGCGACCCACTCGTCATCTGAGTTTTCGAACATGCGTCTGAAGCGAGAAAGGCATCCTTTCACCGTCGCGGAAGAACGGGTGTAGATGACGTCGAACTCATCGCCGGTGATGGTTCTAACCTTGTACTCACCGCCGATCATGGAGATTTGGGACGCCATGGATTTGGGAGGAGGGTTAGGATTAGTGGAACAGCCATAATGTGAAAGGACGGGACGACTAGGAGCGAACCGCCGTAATATTAAAGGACGTGCGGGGACGAGTAGGAGCGAACTGCCAGCGTGCGAACGGCAGGATAGTGGCTTTTCCATTCTCCCATGATACGGGCTTCCGAGAGCCCTTGGATCTGAGATCGAACGGTTGCATGGCGTGATTCTAGACCTATGGTGAATATCCTATCCTGGAGGGTTATTCTGCAAATTTTCAGCAACTTAGCATGCGACCATTTGATCTCAGATCCAAGGGCTGCCAGTAGCCCGTATCATGGTCGCGCCTACCACGACCATCGCGTCGCTCGCGCGGTCGCGCCCTTGGAGATTTAACACGGTGCGTTAGGCTATCTGATGTTGGCATCTCATACATAGGCATCACTTAGTCACTCATACTACAACAAGGTTAGCTATAAGGTTGGCTATAAGTGTATTTTTTTACTTCTCTCTCTCTCTTTCCTCGTACTCCCTCCGTCCCATAATATAAGAACGTTTTTGACACTAGTGTAGTGCCAAAAACGTTCTTATATTATGGGACAGAGGGAGTAGTATTTATTGCATTTGCCAAGGAGTGACCTCTTCCAATGAAATGGTGTGCTTATTAGTTTTTTGTTGCTAAGTTTGCTTCATTTAATTAGCTATAGACTCAAAATTGTCTTTTCACCTAGGTACACGCGCTTAGCACCGTTTCTTCCTTGGGTCACCAAACTAGTCTCTCTCTTCTTGATTAACTTGCCACATCAGACTTTATGCCTATGTGGCAAGCTTAGCACCTGTAGGAGCAAGTAAGTACAATAGTGCGCTTTACATGGAATTTTTGCATATGTGGAGGAAAGAGAGGCAAGGAAAAAGTGGAGAAGTGGGCTCTCATGCAAGAGCCAGCCTCTACTACATGGTGGAGGATTGGGAGAGGCACCTGTATGGAGGTGGTCAGGAATCGGGAGACTCACGCCGGCCGTAGCGCCGCAGTTAAAATGATAATGGCAAGTCAAATCACGGGGCCCCACCTGTCCAGCAGTAACTCGCTGTCAAATCACAGAGCCCTACGTTTGCAGAAGCCTACTTGCTCATCTTCTCGCGTCTCTGTCGAACCGACTAGGCGGAACTGCCCCGCCTACCGCATAGGAAAAGCCCCGCCCTCGACTTTTAAATAGTACAGTATACTAATTTTGTATCCATGGATTGCGCCATGGTGCAAAGCCTCTAGAAAACGGTGGTGCACATGTATGGAGTATACAACACGCCCGTCGCGTTCGCGTCGCACCCCAGACGGTCGGTCGATCTGGCACGCTGCTCTCCGAATGGAACGCGCGTCATATTGCGTTTGCACACACATGTGGAACCGCAATTGAGAACCGACCATAGGCACACTCCCCGGCCTTGCAAGTCGGGTGACTTAATAGAAGAGGGAGACGAGCGATAGTACTAGAGAAGTGTTGTACTATGTTGGTGCCTGGACGATCCCTGCAAGACACGGAAGATCAGTTCGTCCATGCATGTGAGCAAACTCCAGCAGACACGCCTGGATTGGCTATCGTCTACATATCGTGCAGCCTGTGTTGTACAGGGCTGTAGTTCTGGTTAGAAATCTAAAAAAAGGTTTCTTGTCATCTCGCAAAATTAGGTGTCATGTGCTTCGGATCACTGCGAGGGTTAAACAGTGACAACTGAGTTGGGCTAGTCATTGGGGGCACATGCACGAAGACTACTCGGCTGCCATCTAGGTCAAGCCGGCTATGTTAATTAGGACATCTATCGACAGACCCCTTTTCTACGAGTTTATCTTTAATTTGAGCTTTGTTCCTTGTCTAGTTTGTCCGTCGGGATTCATGTTGTCTCCTTTGGGCAGTGAAGATATGATTTCTTGTCATGTGGCATTTTTTCGTGTTATATGTTATAATCCGGTGCTTCAGATCAAAATGACGGCAACTGCGCCCCCGGGCCACGTGCATGAAGACTTCTCAACAGTCATTGACGAGGTCTAGCCGGCTCCGGTAGACAAAAGAAAACTAGTACTCCACTATATAGGCAGGAGCCTCCACGCTTGCTTGCTAGTGTTGCTCTCTTCACACTGTCTCGTCCTCTCCAGATCTAAACAGGACAGCGGTGGCCACACACTCTCTCTCTCTCTCTCTCTCTGCGCATCGCTGGTCACAGATCCAACCGGATCCTCTCTGCCTGGGAAGGTGAGAAGGTGCAACGTTCATGGGGTCGTCCTCGGCGACGGCTCTTACCCACTGCTGGCGCGTCCCGACCAGCCTGCCTTGCCGTTCTCTCCCAAGCACCATGGCGAGGGAGGGCCTCCGACCCCTTCTTCCTCGCTGCCGTAGTGTGGGCAGATCCGGCCTCCCGTCGCCCACCTATCTACATCTGGGCAACCATCAAGTATAACTTCCTTCGAAACCGGCCTTGCTCTACTTCCCGAGCTCCTGACGTCACTGCATTTGTATCTTTTACTATTTCTCAGCCCCCCTCATAGATAGGATCGATCGGCTGTTCGAAAACCACCTAATTTTTTACGGTTAAGAGGTAAAACTAGTTCATGCACTCGAATCTAGTACTACTTGGTTCAAACAGGGAAGAAAGGGGGTGGGGGTGGGGGAAGATTTTTTACCTGAATCTAGGACTTGGTCGAAAGAGGAAATAATGGGGGCGAAAAGTAGCAGAGATTGGCTATCCAACTGGTCTCTAGGTCTAATAGGGAAATAAAGGGAAACGCAGTACAAACTCAATATAAACCCGATCTATTGGTTGAAAAAGGAAAGAAAGTGGGGAGTGGGGGACAAGTCAACAGAGTAAGTCCAGCACTAGATTTGCTAGCCTCACACAGTATAAGGTGGCTATACCAAACAAAAAATGGGACCAACCCAGATATCCTGTTCTGATGTTTGTTGCCACGCGCCACTCTTTTGTAATGCCACTGGTAAAATGTAGCAGTCGCACTGTTAAAAGTAAGGACACGTTAAACCAATGTAGTTTTCAATGTAATGCCTCCAGTAATATGAATCAATGGCACTTTTTTACATGTCCTGCTAAATTTCCCATTAAGATAAGTTGGTTCTTTTCGTTTGAAATGCAACTGTCCTTGTCCGCCTACTCTCCCGTGCCCAAAGTAATGTCGTATTTAACGGTTGTCATAGTTAATCCTAATGCCCACACTAATATCTAGCAATGCAAATGCTATAGAAATTGCTACTGTCCTTGTAGGATTGCCATTCAGATAATGAACATGCTTCTTTTCATTTGATGCATGTTTCATCACTTGTTAGTCACACTCCCTTTCCACCTTTTTTGCGCAAACAGAGATATACATTTCATGCTTGATCTTAGTTGAACTGCACAAATGATATCCAAATTATAGTTGAACATTCCAGGAGCTTCACAACCAACCTTGATGTTGCTCAATTTTATTGCAACTAATGAAGAAGAAGCTTTGTGGGTTTCGTTTTTTGATGGAAATGGAACTGGGGCTGGAGCCCTTTTCTTAAAAAAAATGAAGAAGAAGCTGCTAGCTCACGGGACATTGCTTCATTTTAGGTGAACTGCACCAAAAGGTCCCATGAATTGAATCATCCATGTTGGTGACTGAAAGAGCCATCTTCAGCATCCCAGTCTAAGCACCCCCGGCCTCCATCCTTGTGACACACGGCACACCTCGTTTGCCACCTGCTCGACCCTAGTGTCACTGATAAAATGGAGTAATAATACAGTTAAAATAGAGCGAGTGTCCTCTCTATCATTTCATTTCCAATGTAGATAAAGAGAGTGCTTCTCTTTGTTAATGTATGTTTCATCAACTAGTCCCATTGTTAATGTTTATGCGTTTCTGCAAACTGGGGTGCTTAATTTTAGTTGATCTGTACAAAAATAGAGATTTGAATGTCTCAAGGCGCCTCCTTGTACTACCGCTGTACACTGATGTTCATCACTGGTAGAAGGTGTATCTGGGAGACTTGGGACGATTTCCAGTATGAGGCGTCGCAGGGCCCATCTCGCCCTCGCAGCATGGCATACTATGATACTATCACAATATTTTATTCTATTTATTTTGTGTGTTTCATCAACTAGTGCCACTATAATGTAATCACGCTTTTTCATTATCTGTGCAAACAGGGTTATTCGGCTGCATTTTGGTCGAACTGCACAAATGTACGTATGGAACCGGCATATATGCAGAGTGCAAGGTGTGCCAAGTAAAAATTACCGACACCAACCATGCTGCATGCACGCATTGGCATCCACCACCAGCAGTGGGATGTGTGGCGTTCTCTGTGGACGGATCTTTCTCGGCAGCAAATCCTCTAACCAAATACTAGTAGCTTATATTGGCAGTTTTCTAGGGAGTACTCTTTTCTGAAAGAAGCACCAATCTATTTTTCTTTATTTGTACACTGTGTCACAACTTTGACCCAAAGGTCCAGAGCTATTTTAGGGTGATTGGTGTAGTACTTGGAGACTGATTGTAAGCATGAATTAGCTGTCACACTGATTGTAAGCATGAGCAGGTGGAAGATTAGGTTAGTGCGAAGCTTACCTTAAACCCTACCACCGCCGTTGAAATGAGGCGAGCATCGAGGGAACCGTGGAGAACAACGGGGAAGCAACGTCGCGCCATCCGGCCTCCTCTTGCGGTGGGAGAACGAATACTCCTATGGCTCTGGCTGGCTCTGCACCCTCACGAACGGCACACCATACTCGATCGATTCGTTATCCTCTAGGTGCTCGACCTTCGACCTGTACGCCCACCACCTCCGCCTAACTGTCGCCTCGGGCGAATCTGTCTGCTCCATCGCCCAGAGGAGATACTCGATGAACTCGGAGGACTGCGGCGTGACTGCCGCCGAGGAGTACATGTACTTCGCCGCCCTCATCGCCGCCATCTCGCTCTTTCACATACATTGCCACATGGCCCTCACCGTCCTCGAAATCTCCCACTCATTGTCAAACCAAGTAAGGATCTCCTTCAACCTGGCTAACTTTGCCTGGTCGCCGCCGGCAATCTGCCTGATTCGCTGCTGCATCCTCTCCATAGATGTCCTTCTGAGTGGTCCGGTGCTAGCTTTGGAAGATGGGAGGAGAGACGGTAGTCTTGCAATAGAGAAGAGGGAGAGGCGAGATGGTGGTTTTGGAATGGAGATGATGGAGAGGAGAGGAGGTGGTTTTGCAATGGAGAAGATCAGAAGAGGGAGAGGCGAGACGGTGGTTTTGGAATGGAGATGATGGAGTAGAGGAGGTGGTTTTGCAATGGAGAAGAGGGAGAGGAGCGTGCGGCAGTGATTTAGGACTGGACGAGAGGGTCGGCGCGCTGTGACTGGATCAAAATCAAAATCAATTTACCCTTCAATTAAGAAAGCGACCCCACATTAACTAGTCTCCCTTTTATTCTGGGTCATAATTGACCATGATTTTCGCACATAAAATATATGTTATACGTTGCAAAAATAATATAATTTGAAAGTACATTCAGATACGAACCAAACGATACAATTTTTGCTGACATGCATTCACATTTTGCTTGTCAAATACAGTACGTGGTCAAACTTTGACCCAAAATACGCAAAACAACAAAAAAATACTTCCAAGACCAGCGCTGCTCTTCCGCTCTTCTCCTCTTAAACCACCGCCGCTCCTCTCCTGTTCCAATCTAAATCCAGCGCCGCTCCTCTCCTCTTCCATTTCAAAACCACCGACCCTCCTCTCCTGTTCCAGTCCAAAACCAACGTCGCTCCTCTCCCGTTCTAATCCAAAACCAGCGCTGCTCCTCTCCTCTTCCATTCAAAAGCCACCGCCAGCGAGTGAAGGTGCTATGGAGAAGTAGATTGATGGAGGAGTACAACCGATATGTGAGGATTGCAGACGACGACCCTGTGAAGCTAGCTAGGATGTTGGAGATACAATCTTGGTTTGACAACAAGGACCAACTAGCGGCGACGGCGACATCCATGGCCAAATATCTGCAACAGAGTGAAACGATGGCGATACTCCCAGAGGGAGTCGCGCGGGAGTACATAGAGCTGCTCCTCTAGGCCATGGAGCAAACAGATTCACCAAATCCGATTGTGAGGGAGCGGTGGTGGGAGTATGGATGCCAGATGGAGCATCCACCAGAAATTGAAGGATCGAGCATCTACAGGGTGCCGTTTGTGAGGGTGTCCTACCAGAGCGAGCCGGTGGAGTCTTCGTTGACCGAACCCAACTGCAAGAGGAGAAAAGCAGTTGTCCCGATGACGCTTCCCTGCCATCCTCTCCCTCGCCGTTCACATCGTCTCACGGGGCGGCTATCTGCCACCGAGGAATAGGAGGGGGACTGCCCCCCAGCCCAATAGTCGGGCAGGTTGTGAATTGTCAGGAGGAGCTTAGGGTTGTCAGCATTTGCAGGTTTTGAATTGTGTTTTGTGTTGTGTATTTTGAGAGTACATTCAGATATGAATGTCTTTTGAATTTCAGATTTGCAGTATTGAGCATATGAAGTATTTTATGAATTCTAGAGATCTACTTTTAGCACTTAAAAAAATGTAGTTTCATAGGAGTATAAAAGTGCAGACAATGTGATTCTCAGAGAAGAAACTGCAAGTTTCAGTTTCAGATAAGAAACTACAAGTTCAATTTCAGATAAGAAACTGCAACTTTCAGAGGCAGAGCATTTATATTAACACGGCCTTTTCAAACAGGGTTAACATCATGTTGGAAGTTTTATTCATGGTCGAAAATGGAACTACCAGCCAGTTAACATCACGCTGATCAACATTCATGCATAGCACATCTTCATATGATGCACAGTCAAAAAGATATGCTATTTTCAAAATGCCCACACAATGTCGAGTGTGCGAAACACAGAGAAAACGAGGGACAAAGTTTTGGCAAGTGTTGGACGTGGTGTGTGTAGATGACAATGGGGACCCACATGTCAATAAAGGCAGAGGCAAAAAAATTGGAGATATTTTCCCTGCACAGGTGGAATCGAACCTGGGCGGAAGAGCTGTCGGGTAGTGTCACTTGGCCAATAGGCTAGTTCAGTAGTTTCGTTAATAATAAGGCACTTCCTCAGGTGGTCGGATCCCCTCCTGCGCCTTTGTGCGCTCGCCGCGACGCCGCTGTCTGCCATTGTGAACATGCTGAACAAACGAGAGGAATCTGGAGAGGACTGTACGTGGAGAGGCGGACAGTCGGGACCCACCAGGTCTATGGCCGTACGCAAGCAAGTGCCTCATCGAAAAAATACTTCCTCCTAATGCTATACTGACGTTGGGGCCCACGGGTTTGTCAACATAGTTACATTTTTAGGTGCTTTAATGTAGTTACTATAGGACATAAATTCACAAAAAAGCCGGGGAGCTGGCAGGTATCATTTATTATCACTGGGGCAGCAAGTATCAGCTGGGTTTTGGGCTGCCCCGTCTAGGCTTCCTTTTTTAACATGCGCAGCCCACGACCTCAGATGCGAGGTCCATAGGCCTGTTTGTATTTTATTGAGGGCCATCATGTATCGACCGGCCTATGGACCTCCCATCCGAAGTTTTATTTTTCATGAAACATCGGCAGCCCAATTTATGTATTTTTTGAAGAAAACGCAGAGGTCTGTTCTATTTTTCTATATAAGAATAGGAACGCCAGGTCCAACTTATGTTTCCCTTCTAACTATATTATATATATTTAAATTATTTTATATGTTATTATATATTATTTTTATTGTCATCATATATTTAACAGATACTTACATATGTAAGAAACAATATCCCACATCTTATTAACTTATAAAAATAATTTATTAACAATAAAATCCTGGATTGTTTTGGCACGAAAATCCTAGTGATTGTGTACAAAAGCTTGGTAAGATTTAAGGACGAATGTAATAACATCACTTATTATTTAAATATATTTATAACAAAATGCTCAGCCCCTTTTTATTTTTTGATAACATCGCTGGCCGAACCCAACATTATAATTAGAATCAGCCCAGCAAAATTGTGTATTTCGAGAAAGTGCAAATGGCCTGTAATTTTTTAGGAAAAAAATAAATGGGCCGCATGGACGCTACATTATTTGTTCACCCAGCCCAGCTAATGGACTGTAATTCAAAAAAAAGATCAAATTGACTGTAAATTCTACCGCACAAAAAAAAGACTGTAAATTCTGAAATAACGGGTTGAATACGTGCCACATTTTTGGAGGCTGAAATGTGGGCCAATAGGTCGAAGCCAACGCAAGTCGTTGTCAATTTAGTCAACAAATGATTCTGCCATGTTAGCCGTTGGATTTACATCCAACGACCGGCATCCATCTTCAATCTCTCGTCTTCTTCCTCCAGCGCCGCCGGGACCACCTCCCGCCTCCTGCTGCTAGCAGCTCTGCTTAGCACGCTTCGCTGTGAAGCGCTACTCCACCGTTGGCCAGGCCATCCCTCCACACCTCCTGTTCTTCTCCACCGACTGCCGAACCACACCGCACTGGAACCAGTTAACCCTCGTACACCTCTCCGTCTGCGACTCTACTCCCGCGTCTTCCCATCTCCGGCTCGTTGCTGTCCGGGGCCTCGCCATCGTCCACCACCTTGGATGCGCTCCGCGCGGCGTGGTCAATGTGGTCAACGAACGACACCATCGGAAGTAGACTGTGCATGGAGAGATTGACAGCTGGGTCCACGGTTGCACACAAGAAAATGCCTCCTTATTACGCGCAAAATAATGATTCCTCCACCTGACATCTAGGACTGATACGTCCATTTTCATCATGCTTTTATATCGATATTTATTGCATTTTGGGCTGTTATTACACGTTATGTTACAATACTTATGGCTATTCTCTCTTATTTTACAAGGTTTATCATGAAGAGGGAGAATGCCGGCAGCTGGGATTCTGGCTGGAAAAGGAGCAAATATTGGAAACCTATTCTGCACATCTCCAACAGTCCTGAAACTCCACGAAAGTCATTTTGGAATTTATAAGAATTATTGAGCGAAAGAAGTACCAGAGGGGGCCCACACCCTGGCCAGGAGGGTGGGGGCGCGCCCCCTGTCTCCTGGGCCCCCTGGTGGCCCTCCGGTGCCCCTCTTCTGCTATATGAAGGCTTTTACCCTGGAAAAAACCATAAGCAAGCTTACGGGACGAAACTCCGCCGCCACGAGGCGGAACCTTGGCGGAACCAATCTAGGGCTCCTGCAGAGCTGTTCTGTCGGGGAAACTTCCCTCCGGGAGGGGGAAATCATCACCATCGTCATCACTAATGATCCTCTCATCGGGAGGGGGTCAAGCTCCATCAACATCTTCACCAGCACCATCTCCTCTCAAAACTCTAGTTCATCTCTTGTATCCAATCTTGTATCAAAACCACAAATTGGTACCTGTGGGTTGCTAGTAGTGTTGATTACTCCTTGTAGTTGATGCTAGTTGGTTTATTTGGTGGAAGATCATATGTTCAGATCCTTATTGCATATTAATACTCCTCTGATCATGAACATGAATATGCTTTGTGAGTAGTTACGTCTGTTCCTGAGGACATGGGTGAACTCTTGCTATTAGTAGTCATGTGAATTTGGAATTCGTTCGATATTTTGATGAGATGTATGTTGTCTCTCCCCTAGTGGTGTTATGTGAACGTCGACTACATGACACTTCACCATTAGTTGGGCCTAGAGGAAGGCATTGGGAAATAATAAGTAGATGATGGGTTGCTAGAGTGACAGAAGCTTAAACCCTAGTTTATGCGTTGCTTTGTAAGGGGCTGATTTGGATCCACTAGTTTAATGCTATGGTTAGGTTTACCTTAATACTTCTTTTGTAGTTGCGGATGCTTGCAATAGGGGTTAATCATAAGTGGGATGCTTGTCCAAGTAAGGGCAGTACCCAAGCACCGGTCCACCCACATATCAAATTATCAAAGTACCGAACGCGAATCATATGAGCGTGATGAAACTGGCTTGACGATAATTCCCATGTGTCCTCGGGAGCGCTTTTCTCATTATAAGAATTTGTCCAAGCTTGTCCTTTGCTACAAAAAGGATTGGGACACCTTGCTGCACCTTATTTACTTTATTGTTTGTTACCCATTACAAATTATCTTATCACAAAACTATCTATCACCTACAATTTCAGTGCTTGTAGAGAGTACCTTATTGAAAACCGCTTGTCATTTCCTTCTGCTCCGTGTTGGGTTCGACACTCTTACTTATAGAAAGGAATACGATAGATCCCCTATACTTGTGGGTCATCAAGACTCTTTTCTTGCGCCGTTGCCGGGGAGTGAAGCGCCTTTGGTGAGTGGAACTTGGTAAGGAAACATTTATATAGTGTGCTGAAATTTTCTATCATTTGGTACTATGGAAACTAATCCTTCGAGGGGCTTGTTCGGGGCATCTTCGCCTCGACCAGTAGAGCAAAGAATTGCTCCTCAACCTTCTGGACCTATTGAAAATGTTCACTTTGAGATTCCTTCGGGTATGATAGAGAAACTGCTAGCTAATCCCTTTGCAGGAGATGGAACATTGCATCCCGATTTACACCTTATCTTCGTGGATGAAGTGTGTGGATTATTTAAGCTTGCAGGTATTTCCGATGATGTTGTTAAGAGGAAGGTCTTACCTTTATCTTTGAAGGGAGATGCATTGACATGGTATAGGCTATGTGATGATACGGGATCTTGGAACTATAAACGGTTGAAATTGGAATTTCACCAGAAGTTCTATCCTATGCATCTTGTTCATCGTGATCGTAATTACATATATAATTTTTGGCCTCGCGAAGGAGAAAGCATCGCTCAAGCTTGGGGGAGGCTTAAATCAATGTTATATTCATGCCCCAATCATGAGCTCTCAAGAGAAATGATTATTCAAAAATTTTATGCTTGGCTTTCTGACAACAATCGCACCATGCTCGATACTTCCTGTGCTGGTTCTTATATGCTGAAGACTACTGAATTCAAGTGGGATTTATTGGAAAGAATTAAATGCAACTATGAAGATTGGAGTTCCAGCAATGGTAAGGAGTCAGGTATGACACCTAAGTTTGATTGTGTTAAATCTTTTATGGATACCGATGCTTTTCGTGGATTTAGCGCTAAATATGGACTTGACTCTGAGATAGTAGCTTCCTTCTGTGAATCTTTTGCTGCTCACGTTGATCTCCCTAAGGAGAAGTGGTTTAAATATAATCCTCCCACTGAAGTAAAAGTAGTTGCACCTATAACAGTTGAAGAAAAGAGTATCACTTATAATGATCCTATTGTTCCTACTACTTATGTTGAGAAACCACCTTTCCCTGTTAGTATAAAGGATCATGCTAGAACTTCAACTGTGGTTCGTAAGAGTAATACTAGAACATATACACACCCTGAGCAAATTAAAGTTGAACCTAGTATTGCTATGGTTAAAGATCTCTTGGATGATAATATGGATGGTCATGTTATTTACTTCTGTGGTGAAACAGCTAATATTGCTAAACCCGATGCTAAGATACATAGACATGTTGTAGGCATCCCTGTTATTTCTGTTAAAATAGGAGATCATTGTTATCATGGCTTATGTGATATGGGTGCTAGTGGTAGTGCAATACCTATTTCCTTATATGAAGAAATTAAGCATGATATTGCACCTGCTGAGTTAGAAGGTATTGATGTTACTATTAAACTTGCCAATAGAGATACTATTTCACCGGTTGGGATTGTTAGAGATGTTGAAGTCTTGTGTGAGAAAGTTAAATACCCTGCTGATTTCCTTGTTCTTGGTTCCCCACAAGATAGCTTTTGTCCCATTATATTTGGTAGACCCTTCTTGAATACTATGAATGCTAAGATAGATTGCAATAAAGATATTGTTACAATTGGCTTGGGGGATATGAAACATGAGTTTAATTTAGATAAATTTCCTAGACAACCCCATGAGAAAGAATTGCCTAGTAGAGATGAAATCATTGGTCTTGCTTCTATTGCCGTACCTCCTACCGATCCGTTAGAACAGTATTTGCTAGACCATGAAAATGATATGTTTATGAACGAGAGAAGGGAAATAGATGAAGTATTCCTTCAACAGGGTCCTATTTTGAAACACAACTTACTTGTTGAAATCCTAGGGGATCCCCCTCCACCCAAGGGTGATCCCGTGTTTGAGCTCAAACCATTACCCGATAATCTTAAATATGCTTACCTTGATGAAAAGAAGATATATCCTATTATTATTAGTGCTAACCTTTCAGAGCAAGAAGAGGAAATATTATTGAAAACTCTGAAGAAGCACCGTGCTGCTATTGGATATACTCTGGATGATCTTAAGGGCATTAGTCCCACTCTATGCCAACACAAAATAAAATTGGAGAAAGATGCCAAACCAGTTAGAGACCCTCAATGACGGTTAAATCCAAAGATGAAAGAAGTGGTAAGAAAGGAGATACTAAAGCAACTAGATGCAGGTATAATTTATCCCGTTGCTGATAGTGAATGGGTAAGCCCTGTCCATTGCGTTCCTAAGAAGGGAGGTATTACTGTTGTTCCTAATGATAAAGATGAATTGATTCCGCAAAGAATTATTACAGGTTATAGGATGGTAATTGATTTCCGTAAATTAAATAAAGCTACTAAGAAAGATCATTACCCTTTACCTTTTACTGATCAAATGCTAGAAAGACTATCCAAACATACACATTTCTGCTTCCTAGACGGTTATTCTGGTTTCTCTCAAATACCTGTGTCAGCGGAGGATCAATCCAAAACTACTTTTACTTGCCCATTCGGTACCTTTGCTTATAGACGTATGCCTTTTGGTTTATGTAATGCACCTGCTACCTTTCAAAGATGTATGATGGCTTTTGTGAAAAGATTTGTGAGGTATTCATGGATGATTTCTCCGTTTATGGATCCTTTTTTGATGATTGCTTGAGCAACCTTGATAGAGTTTTGCAGAGATGTGAAGACACTAGTCTCGTCTTGAATTGGGAGAAGTGCCACTTTATGGTTAATGAAGGCATTGTCTTGGGGCATAAAATTTTAGAAAGAGGTATTGAAGTTGATAAAGCTAAAGTTGACGCTATTGAAAAGATGCCATGTCCCAAGGACATTAAAGGTATAAGAAGTTTCCTTGGTCACGCCGGTTTTTATAGGAGGTTCATTAAGGACTTTTCTAAAATCTCTAGGCCTCTAACTAATTTATTGCAAAAAGATATTCCTTTTGTTTTCGATGATGATTGTGTAGAAGCATTTGAAATACTTAAGAAAGCTTTGATCACTGCACCTATTGTTCAGCCACCGGATTGGAATTTACCCTTTGAAATTATGTGTAATGCTAGTGACTATGCTGTAGGTGTTGTTCTAGGGCAAAGAGTTGATAAGAAACTAAATGTTATTCAATATGCTAGTAAAACTCTTGATACTGCCCAGAGAAATTATGCTACCACTAAAAAAGAATTCTTAGCAGTAGTATTTGCATGTGATAAGTTCAGACCTTATATTGTTGGTTCTAAAGTTACTATTCACAATGATCATGCTGCTATTAAATATCTTATGGAAAAGAAAGATGCTAAGCCTAGACTTATTAGATGGGTCCTCTTGCTCCAAGAATTTGATTTGCATATTATTGATAGAAAGGGAGCTGAGAACCCCGTTGCAGACAACTTGTCTAGGTTAGAGAATGTTCTTGATGACCCACTACGTATTGATGATAGCTTTCCTGATGAACAATTAGCGGTCATTAATGCTTCTCGTACTGCTCCATGGTATGCTGATTATGCTAATTACATTGTTGCTAAATTTATACCACCTAGTTTCACATACCAGCAAAAGAAAAAGTTCTTTTATGATTTAAGACATTACTTCTGGGATGACCCCCACCTTTATAAAGAAGGAGTAGATGGTGTTATTAGACGTTGTGTACCTGAGCATGAACAGGAACAGATCCTACGCCAGTGTCACTCTGAACCAAATGGAGGACACCACGCTGGAGATAGAACTGCACATAAGGTATTGCAATCCGGTTTTTATTGGCCTACTCTTTTCAAAGATGCTCGTAAGTTTGTCTTGTCTTGTGATGAATGTCAAAGAATTGGTAATATTAGTAGACATCAAGAAATGCCTATGAACTATTCTCTTGTGATTGAACCATTTGATGTTTGGGGTTTTGATTATATGGGACCTTTTCCTGCCTCTAATGGATATACACATATTTTAGTTGCTGTTGATTACGTTACTAAGTGGGTAGAAGCTATTCCAACTAGTAGTGCTGATCATAACACCTCTATTAAGATGCCTAAAGAAGTTATTTTTTCGAGGTTTGGAGTCCCTAGATATTTAATGACTGATGGTGGTTCACATTTTATTCATGGTGCCTTTCGTAAAATGCTTGCTAAGTATGATGTTAATCATAGAATTGCATCTCCTTATCACCCTCAGTCTAGTGGTCAAGTAGAGTTGAGCAATAGAGAGCTCAAATTAATTTTGCAAAAGACTTTTAATAGATCTAGGAAGAATTGGTCCAAGAAACTTGATGATGCATTATGGGCCTATAGAACTGCTTATAAAAATCCTATGGGTATGTCTTCGTATAAGATGGTTTATGGAAAAGCATGTCACTTACCTCTCGAACTTGAACATAAAGCGTATTTGGCTATTAAAGAGATCAATTATGATTTCAAACTTGCCGGTGAGAAGAGGTTATTTGACATTAGCTCACTTGATGAATGGAGAACCCAAGCATATGAGAACGCCAAGCTGTTTAAAGAAAAGGTTAAAAGATGGCATGATAAAAGAATACAAAAGCGAGAATTTAACGTAGGTGATTATGTGTTGCTATTGAACTCTCGTTTAAGATTTTTTGCAGGAAAACTTCTCTCTAAGTGGGAAGGTCCTTACGTTATCGAGGAGGTCTATCGTTCCGGTGCCATAAAAATCAACAACTTCGAAGGCACAAATCCGAAGGTGGTGAACGGTCAAAGAATCAAACATTATATCTCAGGTAATCCTATAAATGTTGGAACTAATATTATTGAGACCATAACCCCGGAGGAATACATAAGGAACACTTTCCAGAACGTTTCAGACTCCGAAAAGGAATAGGTATGTGGTACGGTAAGTAAACTGACTCCAAAACAATTCTAATGGCAATTTTTATCCGTTTTGGAATATTTAAGAATTTTGGAAAGCAAGATGTAATCCGAGAAGGACACGAGGCCTCCACGAGGGTGGAGGGCGCGCCCTCCCTTACTGGGTGCGCCCCCTGTCTCGTGGGCACCTCGTGTGCCTCCCGTACTCCCTTTTCTTGCACGTTACATATTTTGGTCGGTAAAAATTCATTATATAATCTCCCGAAGGTTTTGACCATCGTATCACGCAAAAATCTTCTGTTTTTGTTTCGAGTTGTTTCTGTCGCAGATTTAGAGCAAGATGTCTTCTCAAGTGTCAGTTGGGGAGAGTCGGGTGTCTCACCCGACCCCAGGCCCAGAAGCAAACAGCGATGCTTATCCCTTTGGGCCATCAACGGAGGATGAGATGGATGCCGACTTAAAAAGGATAGATGCCATGGAGGAGGATCAAGAAGTTACCTCTCGCTTCCAAGCAGGATTTATGATGGGGGAACTACAGAGCTCAGCTATTCCAAACTCGGTCATCCCTTCCAATGTTAATTTTCTTTCTCATGAAAATATGAAAAAGAGTGTCATTTGTTCTCCAGAAGCTATGTGTGACACCCAAAATTTTATTTGGCTTTTTCAAAACTTTTATTTGATTTGAGGAGGGTATTTAAAATCTTCTTCTAAAGAACCCACCCTCTCAAAAACTTTCTTTATGGCAAGAGTTTTATTTGGATTCACCCAAGACTTGATTTCTTGGTCTTGGTGGTTTGCCCTTTTTATTTTGACTCAAAACCAAATGCTTTTCACTTAGGAAAATTTCTTTTGAAAAATCCTTTAAATAGCCCTAGGGCATTTTGAGTGATCTTCTCCCCTTTTCAAAATTTCCCCTTGCCATGACCTAAGTGGAAATCCACTCCCATAAACCTTTCCCCACCTTTGGATCATGATGTACCTCAAATACAGCAAGTTGAACCTCTCCATATATTTATTTTCCTTTTATTTCTCATCAAAAACAATTTCTGCCTTCTATCTTGATCCTTGGAGGTTTTCAAAGGAGCTACCCTTTCTGCCATGAATTTTGCCTCCAAACCAATTCCCCTAGCTACTCCTTTGAACCCTCAACCAGGATCCATGAAGATCCACTGGTCTCCAGTTCAAATATTTCAAACTATACTTGCTGCAAGTTTGGACCAGATTTGCCAAATTTGATGAAATTCATTCAAACCCTTCTCCTAAAAATCTGAGAAAACTCAGGCAGCCTCTGGGTGCATTGAGAGGTCACCTCACCAAATCCCAGCTCCAGGAAAAAATTTCTACATGCCAAATCATTTCGTCGAACACCTACTGGACACTGTTGCTGTCATGTTCAGTTAAGTTCAGAGAACAGTTTCAGTACACTGTCGTTTTCTTCAGTGTTCGTTGTCCATCTCGCCAGTGTCGCTGTGGCGCCTTGCTCCCCGTCCCCTCCTCCTTGTCCTCTGCACCGCACGAGCGCCTGGAAGGTTGCAGGCGTCGGCGACGAGCAGGAGGAGGTGCGCCGCCCCGTGACCGACGGCAGCGGCGGCTTTGCGGCCACCAGAGAGAGGCGCCGCGCAGACGGCGCCGTCCAGCGCCGCCCAAGCCACCGGAGGCCGCCGCGTGGCCATCCACTCCCCAGTGCACGCTGCCACCCTCGTCGTGAACCGCTAGGCGCGGAGCGCGCTCTCTGATGCCGCCGTGCCCGTACGGCCGCCCCGTCGAGGACCGGCGCCATTACGCCAAGCCCGACCAGGATTAGCGGGGGAATAGCACCAGTACACCTCCCTGATGCTGCCTGGCCACTTAAGCTCCCTGCCAAGCCATTGCCTCGCCGTAATTGCTCGCCGGAGCGATCCCGTTCACGGCCACCCCCTCGAACCGCCTATAAATAGAGGCCCCGAGCTCCAACCCGAACCCACACCACCTCTGCACACCTCCAACACCACGCCTAGCCACTGGAAGAGCCCCGAGGGAGCCTTCTTCCCCAACTCCGGCCGCCGCGACCCGCCACGGGATCCAGCTTGATTCGCTCTCATGCGTGCACCTCCACCCCTCAACTCTTGCCAGTAGCTTCCTTATGCATACACTCTCCTGACCCGCGCTTCAATTCGGAGTTTGCAGCACCCACCGGAGTTCTCCACCATCGCCCGAGCCGCCGTCCGCCAGAGAAAGTGTCGCCGTCGACGTGGTGCTCCTCGACGACCCAGTCCACCACCCACCGACGCGGAAGGACGCACTGAACCTCTTGGTACACTCCGATCTCCCTGACTCGCCGTGGTTCGACGCCGGCGACCACCGCAGCCTTCGGGCGCCGGCGAGATTTTAAACCTGACATGTGGGACCCCCACGTCAGCCTCTCTTCTTTCTCTCCCTCGAAACGTTTTCTGTTCGCTTCTTCGGGCAAGTACGTTTTCTCTTTGGGCTGACGCCTTTTCCTCCGAACCGTTTTCTATTTTCTCAGTTAAGTCCCTGGTTCTTTTCTGTTTCATCACAAATTAGTCCTTGGACTAAAACCCTTATAACTTTTTAATAAAAGGTGATTTTTGAGTGATTCTTTTACTGACAGTCTTATATTTTTGTCTAGTTTTTTATAGTATTTATTTGGAAAAAATTTGGAACAACTTTTATGCACGTGATGATTTTCACGTTAGTATACGTTTTCGCTATACCGTAGGTTCCGGAAGAGGTGACGGAGCCACGAACTTCGCCGAGCTAGACTCCAACTTCTCCGAACCAGGCAAGCATGTTCGAACCTTTGATATGATAGGTGTTTTGCATGTTTGTTTTAATGGGTTGTGCATGGCATATGAGCATCGGTGAGTATCTCGTTGCATGTGAGGCAACTATCCGTGAGTTCCGAAGTTACTGTGATCTCTGATGAGAGATGGCCTGGTCATGTGGTGACATGAAAGGCAGTAAGGTGGTATTGTTGTAGCATGCCAGCCTTACGATGTCCGATAAACTCCGACGTTAACGTGGACTGAGTCACGTTATCGTTCTTCCCCTTTCCGTGCCGCCACATGTTTTCTGCCAAGAATACGGTTTAGTAAGTTGGTAACCTCTTTCCGTGTACACACCAAATAGAGGGGCCGGGATGAGGGTTCCATGGCCCTGGATTAAAGCCAGTCATCCGGTCAGGGGGCATGGGTGTTTCCGGTTGGGACCGAGAGGGGGGCACCCCTTAGAGCGCGCGTATATAAATTTGATCCCATGCTACGCGAGGTTGTAGCCTCCCCGTCTCAGGTTTTTCTTGAACGTTGCCGAGGGTGATTCCTGGCTTCGGAATGTTGAATGGGTGTGTACTGGTTAGATGTGTTTCTTCCAAAACACCGTAAACGGAACTAGTCCCCATGACTACTGAAATCCGTTGGCTGTGGTTAAAGTACAAACTCTGCAGAGTCAAATCCTTCCGAGTCATCGTATCCATGGTCAAGGATCGTGACCAGGGTATCCATATCTATGTCAAATCCTCGTGGTATTGTCCCCGGTGAACAAACTTGAGTGGTAAACTTGGTTGAACGTTATTCCTGTGGATGGACTAACCCCTGTTGTTATCTCTTACCTGATTATTCCCTTGATATGATTTAAATTCTTGAGCTACTGAGATATTAAGTTATGAAGCCCTTTATGTGATGTCGCTTCAGACGTCCGACTGTGGCACTCTTGTTATTTACTTTTGATATAAGCCCTTTATGTGATGTCGCTTCAGACGTCCGACTGTGGCACTCTTGTTATTTACTTTTGATATAAGCCCTTTATGTGATGTCGCTCAGACGTCCGACTGTGGCACGCACTGTCTTTTATATTCTACTATAAGCCCTTTATGTGGTGTCGCCTTGACGCCCGACTGCG